>NW_012267229.1:583123-611589 GCF_000151885.1 Dipodomys ordii | reverse complement strand
GAGGCTGCAATGCTTGGTAAGAAATGTATGCATTATCCTGCCCATGCAATTGTAACCCCTCTGTACAGTATGTTCACAAATAAAATAAAATAAAAAAAAAAGAAGTCCTAGGTTTGAACCCAGCATTTTTTCCTCAGTCTAAATCTCCAAATATGCAATGAACAAACTCTGCGGACGGAGATCACTACACAGAAGTTTAAGGGGGAAAAATGGTTTAACAATAGAGCAATTTCCCAGTGAGCAACTGTTTGAGTAGAGGAAAGGGATCAGTAGGTTCTTGGAGCTATTCAAGCAGAGGCTAAATTTGAAAGCAAATTGAATGAGGTAACTTTTAAAGGTAGGTCCTAAGATAATATATGTTCTGCTGGAACCTGAATGTTTCCATTAGAGAGAAGTCCTGGAAGCTTCATCTGCTTGCCTTCAATGGTCCCTTAGGAACCCCAAAATAAAGCATCTAAGGTAGAAGGAATTACTGGTCCCATTCTTTTCTGAGTGTTAGTGCAAATCTGTAGTCCTGGCAAAGCTTTTTGGTGGATAGTAGTAGATAGGTCCGTGCCTCTTGATTTTAGGTTGGGTGACTGGTGTTGCCCAACTGGATGTTAGCTGATAATGATGCCATTAGAGTCTTACAAGGTTGTCCTTTGCTCCTTCATCAGAGAACCCAAAATGAGACATATGATGCAGACCCACCTTTGCTGAGCTACAGATGACCTCTTTCCTACAGAAAAGCTGCTTAAAATCCAGGAGTGAAAAGTAGGATTTTTTGTGTACTGGAACTTGAAGGGTTGTTTGTTACTTGGCAATAGCTGACAAATGTAATGTTTTTCACAAGAGAGAGGTATTTGAGGAACAAAGCAGAGTTATCTAACCTCCATGCTGAAGTCTGTAAGTATAGTAAGAAAACCACCTCTATCCTCACCATCAAAGTAGCATTAGTAAAGGCGATTTAAATCTATTTATCATACAAAGCATCTGGGAAAAAGATATAAATAAAATTTACTGTGATTACTTCCAGAAGGTTTATGTGTTCTCTTCCAAGGGGAAAGTGTGCACATTTTCTTTTTACAGAAATGAAATTGGGGAGACAAACTGTTTTGAAATGTTTTTCAACAAAGTCTAAATAAATTCACCCTAACAACCACAAGTCTAAAGCATGCAGCTGTGAGCAAAATGGACTTTAATCAAATGCAGAAATCACTATCTCACAAGTACTCAAAGAGGCATTGTCTAGAATATATCAGCAAATCCTACAATGAAAATGTTGATGCCTAGTACAACAGTGCCAAAACGCCACAGAATCAAGTATGTCAGAACCTATTTTTGTCCTGATTCAGAAACTCACTACAATGGAGATATTACATTAGGTTGAATGCCTACACTTTCCTATTTGCTCCACTATAGGAGTATGGTAGGCTTAGGACATCTGAAGAGAATGTTATGAGACTGCTATGGTTGATGCCAGGCTAGACAGTTTCTTCTATAGGCATTATGATAACTTCAATACCTACACTTCACAGACAGGAAGTCAAACTCCCATATCCACAAACCACCTTTTATCTTACAGAACAATGCTTAGGTAAAAATGTAACAAGCAAAATCTGAGTGCTGTAGGCTGGTTCTATTCGTAATGGGATCTGGACCTATTCCCCACTGTGGCTTACTTGGATTGTAAAGCTGAGGACCCCATAATGAATATTATGATTTTATGCAATGCTCATATTTGCTGCAGGCTCCATCTATAAAAACTATGAAGACCTTCATTTGTAACATGGTAGAATTATGCTTCTGTACCTAATAGGACAAACAAATCTTTTAATACTAGCACTCTGTTAAAGTCATGAACTTCTCAGGTATTTTTTCCCCAGACCATAGTATTCTCTCTACTGGTATCTTAAATTTTACTCTGTTCTCCTGAATTAGTCATTATGTTTTTCTTGTCAAGGGTATGTGAGAAAACACTCCATGGAAGCACTTAAGAAAATGCAAAATTTATTAGCTGAGAAGTGAAAATATGAAAATTAGGAGAAATAGTATTGATGACTGTCATGGTATGTTTTAGGAATTCTTTCAATGACAAATAGCAACCAGCAACGAAAGTGAGAAATAACTGGTTTTAGTAGTAATAGTGTCTCTGACAAAGAGTTCAAGAATTCAGGTGTGTGGATGGGGGAGAGTGCCCTGGGACGTAATGAAAACATGTTCCCCACAAATCAAGAAAATATAATTCCCTCAAAACTGTAAAGTCACCATGGGTCCAAAGCCATTAGGTTTTCAGCCATGAGTTTGTAGACAATAGCACAGTCTCCAATTTACTGTGTTTTCCATTCATTTCCCCATAATCTGGGACCATAAAAATGTAGAACCAGGTGAGTAGCTTACCATTATCTCTGATGGAGGGGGGGAGGGGGGAGAGATGTGTACTTCTGGCTAAAGAGAGACGGCTAGTTTCTAGGGAGGTTACATTTTGTTACCATCCTTATCATTACTAACATAAATGAAGAAGGAACAACATTTATATTGTACATTATCTGAAGACTGTATCATAACAATGAAATGGTTTAACGAAATTTCTGACTCATTCAATTGTATGGGACACTGCTGAGCAGCTACCCAAGGTTGAGCAGGATCTCAGATGACAGAAGAGTTCATGAGACAAAAGGCCTGCCTTTCCCTTTCTGAGACTTTGGAATTTAGTAGACACTAAAGAGACAGGAGAACAATGGCAGAGCAGCCAGGAAAGATGAAAAAAAAGTAAGTACAAAATGTACTATCTGGTTGCTCCCAGGATTGTTGAACAAATGTAGCCAAAGAGGAAAGGATCAATCAGAGGAGAGAGAGATCCCCCAAGGGCACAGCCTGAAGCCTAAGAGGAGGAGGAAAGCTACTACAGAATAGAACTTTGTAGAAAAAGAATACTCACCCCAGGCAGACATCGATGATATGAGCTCACCTCTAGCAGAACACTTCGTTCAACAGATATGAGTGATGGGTTTGGTAAGAGAAAAAAAAACACACTAAACTCCTTCTGAGGAGTCTGTATATTTGACAAGACAGTAGAAGAAAGCCATTAGGAAAACAATTAGACTCTGTGATGAACAATCTTACTGGAACAAAAACAGAAAAGTCTGGGAAGAACTAGAATGTGGAAGAAATTGTGTGGTGGATAGAAGTTGTCAGGGCTGAAACCACACAGGATAAAAGGGAACAGTGAAAAAGTATGAAAGGAGAAAGGAACTGGCAATTAGCTAAGGAGGAAGGCACTGCAGAGCATGCCTCGCTGTTTCAGCCCAGGAGTGCGGTAGAGGCTTGGGGTCCTTATAGGAAGCTTGATGCAGGCATTGTGTGCACAGCCTCATAGCTGCCCTAATCATAGCTAGCGAGAAGCCCATCAACAGAGGTCACTGCCAGACTGGGCATTTTTTCAATTAGTATAAACAGACAGATTCCAAGCTACAGCCTTATAAATTGACACAAAGCTAAACAATCAGAATGCTTTAATCACTCACACATAATCAGGCAGGCCTAAATTTACAAGCTTGAGTTCCAAGAAAATGAAACCGGTGGCAATAAAGATATTTTATCAGTTCTTTTCTATCAACTCTTTTCATTTTACTATATTTAAAATCTGTACATTTTCAATTTCAGAGATCCGCTGCTTTCCAATTCCAATTCGATTAACTTCACTGAATACTCATATCCCCTTGACTGTTTTCTTAATGTCCATTTTATTAAAGAGCTCAAAATAAAATGCCCTTGCATCTTTAAAAGTCTCCTCCCTAGAGTCTTGTCAAATGTGAGATTAGCCAAAGAGCTTCATCCTGAGAATTGAAAGTCATTTTCCAGACCTCAGGTGCCTCCCCGTGACCACCCTGAAGACACCCAGAGGCAGTCAGCAGCGAGGTACAGGGGGTGTCTTGAAGGTGTGCAGGCAAGTTGTTTCCGGAGTCCAGAGCAAGCCTGAGTCTTCCAAAGAAGATAAGTTCTACTGTTAGAAAGTTTTTCTTCTCTGGAACAACCACATTCCTGAACTCACTTAAAGCACGGCATCTGATCACTTCAAACTGTGTCCGAGGAGGGAGTGTGTTTAGAGAGCGAGCGTGTGGATAAAACACACGATCCTCCCTCAGGAGCGCGATGTGTGTGTTCAGAACAACTAGGGACTGGCATGGTTGGCACCCATACTCTCCCTCGACTCTGACTGTGGTGTAGAGCAGTAACTGAACCTCAGCTAGAGAAGGGATGCTGACCTCCATATTTCCGTGAAGAAAGTAAATTATGTCAACCCCGGCTGTCTGGAACTGGGACGACAAGTGAACTCCATTTGCCAACACTAAATCTGGGACTTCTGCCTTCCAATCAAGAGAAAGCTGAACCAGATCTTGCTGGAATAAGGGATGGTCTGCATAAGCAGCAGCTTCAGACTCAGACAGCAGGACACACAGGAGGTCCCAGCAGAGCTGTTGACAGAGCTGTTTGTTGTAAGTGAATACAGTGAGGAGGAGACTCTCTGCAGAGCCCAGCAGCCGAATGCTCTGCCCACCAAAGCCGACTTGAATCTCCTGTAGTGCAGAGAGAGGGAGAGCATGAAAGATGCTCATTGAGCCTGGGCTGTGACTTGACCGGACCACAGCGTATAGGGCTGAGGGCAGGAGAAGCAAGCATGCTGCCTGAGGGTCAGGTTCTGCGCAGTTGGCTACAGCTAGCCAATAGACGCCTTTGACATCTTTCATGCCAAGGGCATGTTCGGGCAGTAAATAAGTCACTTGCTTGAGGAGTTCCTCTAAACAGTGTCCCTGAAGTTGCAGCATTGGGTCTGGGAACTGTACAAAGCTCTGTTTAAAGGCAGAGCTTTTTGGAGCATCTTCATATTCAAGATGGCTAACCGAACTTGGCGAAGAGTCTGGTAAACCTACAGCTGTGAAGGCAGAAGCTGTGTAAGGCCTACGGCTCTCTGGGGCCCTTGGGTTTCTAGTTTCTTCATTATTGCTGCTACCAGTCTGAGCTTTGGGATAAGGATGACCCCCAGATGGTGCCACGGGTGACCTCCAAGGCCCATCCAGGGGTAAGTGCCTCAGCAGGGGCAATCTTTTCACCAATGTCGTCACCTGGGAGGTGAGCCCATTCGGGTCACACAGGCTTCCCACGTGCTTGGCTTGGTTTATCACCTTGGTGCCCACCTGCAGTAGGTGACTGCTGGTGTCTTTATAAAAGTCTGAGAACTTGTGGTAAAAATATCCCAGTGCATGGTTTCCTTCTGCCCTGATATTGATCAGTGACGCTGGAGAGCTAATCTTTTTAGCAGCTAATTCTTTCCCATCTGGCTGCTCCCAAGGGAACGTGGGGGCCTCTGTGCTCAGCGGCGTGCAGCCTGATGTGCTCTCCTCTTGAGAAGTGCTTTCAGAGAGAACAAAGCAGAGCACCCTGCTATGCTTGGCCCGCTTGTTTCCGCTATTTATAGACACTTGTTGGGATGTGTGTTGCAGCAGTGTCCAGCTGGACTCGACTCCCAAGCTGTGCTCATCTTCATGATTCATCAGCTCACTCACGTTTTCTGGCTTCCCCTGGAAATCATCTGTACCTCTGCTACAGCTTCTGTTAAGCAGCTGAAAATATTTTGGTTCAAGATGGCCAGAGGGCTCAAGATGGCAACATTTGTAGCCACAATCCTGTAGCAGCTCAGCAACTGAGGACAGATCTCTTCTGTCTTGTGAGATGGAAGAGGCAGCTTTGGGGCCCGAGATGCTGTGCACCATGGGGTGGTTCCAGAGGTTGCTCTGATCCACCTCCCTCCTCTCTTCTATAATGGAAGGGTCAGTGGAGTCTTTGGGTAGAAGTGAGGCAATATATTCTGTAGGCTTCAACTGCCTTTTCTGTTTAAGATGTCAAAAGAAGTTGAAATGGGGACATGCTATCACTTTCTGCGAACTGTTTACACATGATGATTCTTGCAGTCATTGATTTCATTGTACGGATTAAATTCAGAGGTTTAAAGTAAAAGCCATGATTGACATGATTTGAGAATAGGTGATCTGGTTTATTTATACCCCATTAAATTCCATCTTATATATTTTAGCAATCGTTGAGTATTTTGACAGAAGTAGACTTGTTATAGGACTGATCCACAGTATCTATTTCTTGGTCTAAGACTTCATTTTCTCTACATTAAATTCCAACACTTCTGAACTCATGTTTAAGAGGCCACAGTAAGTTGCATGGGCACATATCCAAAATATAAATCAGGGCATACATAATGAAAATCAGCCAGCAAAGCCAAAAGAAATTTACAAAAACTCCAATCTGGCCCGGTTTCTCTCTTTCTGCTTCCTTGTGTCCTTGTGTCCTCCTGGCTAGACTGTTACCACCATTACCTACAAACCATCACCACAAAGGCCTATGGCATATCCACTGTGTGCCCAGCACCACAGACACAAGGGAAGAAGGAAACACCTTTGTTGTGCCTAGGTTACTTGCTACAGAGTGTCCAGAGGTCAATATCATTACAGGCAAGTGGAGATGGCCATGGTCAAAATCACTAAAGCCCACAATGTAGCGTTCACCCTTGACTCCCTGTTTAATAATGTAGGGATAGTGGTGAGAAGATTTCTACTATGTGACTTTTTTTTTTTTTTTTTACTTTTGGACCATACAGGAAGGACATGCCCCTTAGTACAAGCAGATACAAGTACAGCCCTATAAAATGTTTGCCCAAATAAACATTAGTTTGACAATCCACCAGAGAAATAAGCTGATCAATCAAGAGTGTTTCCTTTGTACTATGGCCAACTCACAGTTCGTAAACTGAACAGGGTTTTTAAAACATTGAGAAGTACTCGGTTTCACTTCCAAACCCCATATCTGATTCTGATTATGTAATTCTACCTTTCAAATGCAGACCAAGGATAGGATACTGTTACAAATTAGAAACTGGGCACCACTCCACCCCAGCTACATGCCATTCAAATAAAGCCAAAGCCATTTTCAACCTGCAGGATTCTGTTTAATTTTAAGCCCATATAATAGCTTGCCTTCCCTATTAGCCATTAATCTCACAGGGACTTCAAAATTCTAATTATGCAACTAAACATTAAGAAAATTTAATCACACAAGCATGCCATAATTTAAGCGACCCTATCAATCTGAAAAATCATTACCTACCTCATATTTTAGTTTACGTTGAATGGTGCCATTGTGAAGTTTCTCATTATCCTGAAAAGAAAATAAAAAGCCCTCTATATTAAATTATAGCATGTTCATAAAGAGGCAAAGAATTGATTTGATTAGAAGTATTTATGAGAACAAAATTCTACAGAAATATACATGTCATTTAAAAGTGACAACTCTTCTGTAGAATTTACATTCCCAAGGTAAACATGACTCTCACTGATTTATCTGGTGGGAGGAAAACTGGACCTTTACTTCCTAATCTTAAAAATCTAAGAATAGTATTACAAGTAAGATTTTTGTGAGGATTATTTTTAATTTGCAGGTTAAAAATGAATTGTCTTCCAATATGGAAATTAGTGTGGAGATACCACAAAAAGTTAGAAATAGAAAAATCCATAGGATCTAGCTACACTACCCCTGGATGTCTACAGTTCTTGTTTATAGCAGCAATATTCCCCATGGCCAAGTCATGGAATAAGCCTTGTGTATATCCATGACCCAATAACTGGATAAAGAAAATATGGGATATATATAGTGGTTTTCTCTTAAGACATAAAGAAGAATGGAATTATCTCATTTTTTATTGTTCAGATGTTGTACAGAGGGGTTACAGTTACATGAGTAAGACAGTAAGTACATTACTTGTTGATCATTGTTGCCCCTCCCTTCCTTGTTGCTGTCCCACTATCCCTTCCCACCCCAGCTCCCAACCTCCTATCTGCCCCCCCCACCCCGGCCACCCAAAGTTGTAAAGTTCATTTCCAATATACTGTTCTGTGGGTATCTTTGTTGTAATGGGTCATCCTGTGTCCTTGTTTCAGTGTTTTGTTATTCCCCTTCCCCTCCCCAGATTAGATATATGTATATACAAGATGAAGAGTATCAAAGTCAAGTACAGTGGGTTATCTCATTTTATACACACACACATACACACACACACACACAGAATTAGTGATCAACATTTTAAGTGAGAAAGTCCAGAGTCCCCCCAAAACAGTGTTCTCTCCCATGTGGAATTTAGAGCTGGGGAAGGACATAAAATCAAAGGTGGCACTATTAGGGATGTGGAGAAGAATATTGAGGAGGAAGTATAAGAGAGTAACAGAGTGGTGGACAAGATGAATGTTCTATTCTAAGAATGAATGAAACTGTCGCAAGGGAAGACATTATGTTGGACAATTAACATATGCTAATAAAAATGAATTGTCCCTATTTTGATAGAAATCAACTTGTTACAAGTATGTATGTATCTTTTTAAGGGAAAACATTTCTATTTCAGATAATTTACAAAGTTAATTACATACTTCTAGTTATTGGTTTTATTTTCAGGGAAAACAAAATATGTAGCAAGTGGAAATTTTATAAATTAAATAAGTGAACAAAGTATTAAGTCTTTTAGAAGACTTAATATTCACTTAAGCATTTTCTGGGAATCACAGAATTAGCAAATGAGTTACTTTTTAATCCTATGTCTGAACTGTTAAGCAGCATTTAATATTTCTTCTGGATTATTAAGCATCTGGATTGTCTTATAAGCAGCAATAAAAGACTCCACCTATTTCTCCAGCACCAATAATTGATTTACAAGGTGATCTTGAAAAGTGAACTTAGTTCAATCAGCTCACCTTCGTAATATCTGCAGATGCATTGCTGGCATCACCAAGGGCACGATGCAAATCCTGAAGACGTCTTTGGACTTCTTCTTCAATGTAAGCATTGATCCTGAAAGCCATGGTAATGAGACAAATCTGAATAATTTCTAAGTTCCCACATTGTTCTTTATGACACTCCTTACAATATAGTGTCTCATTCTATTTGAAACACATGGGAAATAATAAAAACATCTAGAGAACTTCAACAATTTCCTTCTTTCTAAGGTATCTAATGCTGTGTGATCACTATCTGGTTTTTCCCAAATGAGACAGAACTTTGCACAAAGTAGAATATTAACACTGGAAAGGAGATAAAAGCACCCCATCCAAATCTTCTCTGTATTTTCTTAGTGGAAACATGAGTCAGGGTAGGAGAAAATCAGTCTGTATGAATCAGAGGCTCTGAATCCAGATCTAACACTACACAGAACACTATCTCCTCACACAGAAATGGATGATAGGTATTTCTCAGTCACAAGTCATTTCTCAATCATAAATCCTCATGTGGGAGGATTACAAAGAATAAAAAGTAGCCATACTGTCTATCGATCATTGCTATTCAAGAACAATATGTTACAATCGTGCATTGTTCCATCTGCCTTGTCTCTGGGTAAGTTACCTACACCTGGTCAATGATACCACATCTTAGTGGTTTCCACCTTCCAAATTGTCTGCACAGGGCCACAACAGAAATGAAGTAGTTGTCAAGTAATATCACATGTCCCATAGAACGTAGGTGAAACAATGTATAAAATATAGCCATTAGCCTTAACCCAGTGAATTTCAGCCCAATCTCTAGTCTGTCTTTAAAAATTATTCCACTGCAATGAGAAGTACAAGTTGTCATGTCCAAAATGAGCTTTACAACATCGGTGCGGGGGGGGGGGGGGGGGGAGGGGGGGGGGGGGGGGGGGGGAGGCTGGGAAGGGATGTGAAGGGTAAACAAAGGAGGAGGCTGCAATGCTTGGTAAGAAATGTACGCATTATCCTGCCCATGTAATTGTAACCCCTCTGTACAGTATGTTCACAAATAAAATAAAATAAATAAATAAAAATTATTCCACTGAAAGAATACAGTCTAGAGAATTTACTCAAACCAAAACTCTCTCCTGTGACTCTGAATGGACAAATAAAACCTGACTCAGTTCTAGGCCCCATTCCTATAATTCTATAGGCACTGATTAGATGGATTATTTTAAACTATTTTCCACATTTATATCTGGGCACATTCACTAAATAAATAAATCTGCTTTTGCTTTCTAAATAAATTCATGATCTTGTCAACATTGGTGTGCTACTGACCAGCAATTAAACAATTTTGTACAATGCTGGGCAAAGAGATAAATATTTTAAACACAAAATACCAAATGAAGTACAATATTTACCTTTTTGTATTGAAGGCAAAATCAAATGCAACCAAATATGAGTTAAGGCCATTTGCAATGACATCCCCTCACTGTTACTGAAATTGTAAACTAGCACCATGGACAATACAGACCTATACTGAAGGGATACAAAGGAGGCTCATATCATTCTGAGTATATCTTGATATCCAAATACTCATCTCTTTAGATTCAAGCCCCAAGACTATACAGTTGGCAGTGTCACCTTGATACAGATGGGGCAGAGGAAAACAGTCACTGTTTTCTTATAGGCAAAGAATGATTAAGTTGATTTATCTGAGTAATACAGGCTACAGAACAATTTACAAGGTCACCAACGTTGCAAGTTATTTGATTATAGTAAAATTGCATATATTTATATATATTTGTTTCTGCATTTATCTATTTACAATAGATACATACCCTATGTGGTCATTTTGAAAGTACTAATACAACATTTATAACAAATTTCAACAGGTTTTTTTGGTTTCTTTTGTTTTGTTATTTTGGCTTGAACTCGAGGCCTGGGCACTGTACCTGAGTTTTTTGTGATCAAGACTAGAGCTCTACCATTTGAGCCACAAGTCCACTTCGGGCATTTTGGTGGTTAACTAGAGATAAGAGTCTCATGGACTTTGCTGCCTGGGCTGGCTTTGAACCTCAATCCTCAGATCTCAGCCTCCTGGGTAGCTAGGATTATAGGTATGAGACACAGGTGCCCGGCTTCTTCACCCTCTAGTCAATGACTTAGTAATTATCAGCACAAAATTCTTCGTGCTACAACTCAATTAATTCTATAGCTTGGTGGTTTTCAACCTGGTCACATTGCACTTTGTTCTGGATAGGTCTGCTTCTCTACACCTTTTTATTCTACCTCTCACACAAATTATGTACACCAAGATTCCTTAGATTTGGCAGACCACTTCTCAGAGGTCTTTGATTTCCTCCATATGATCCTGCACCCCATCCCCAGCCAGGCAGCAGCTCACATAGACAGAGCCTTTTATACAGCTGCCTTTGAGAGTCCCAACATAAGCAAACTGGACAATATGGGTTTAAGGAGCTATCAAATCAACTTCAAGGGATGAATAGCACCAGTTTAATGCTTAGTACCTGGCATCCAACAGGGGAGCCAGTGGAGATTTTTCAGCAGTCGATGGTAAACTGGAAGAAGCCATCTTTCCTTCCAGGGTCCCACAATGATCTCTCTGAATCCCATCAACATCACAGATTTTCTGCTTCAGCTGCTGGATTTCATGCTCTAACCTAAACAAATAGGAACCACATAAATTCGTTTATTAGTAGTATTTCTTAAGTATCTGGTTATGTAAAACATTGTTTTAAAAAATGGAGAAAAAATGGATCTAACCTCTAATTGTCACAAAGCAGTTAAGATGAAAAGGAACCATAGAAGGGTCCAGAATAAGTGTTGCTGGTATCCTAAAGCTGGAGTACTTGACTCACATGGGCAAAGACACTGCCACTGTGTTTCAAGCAAGTTCCTGAGGCTGTTGTGTGAGATTCTGGGTCTTTAATGCCTAATTCAACAAGCACTGGTTGTGAACTACATATTGGGTTTCTGTAAAATACTTCCACTTGACAATCAGATATACGTTTCAAAGAGCTCTTAGAAATTATTGAACTACGAGGAACTTTATGAGCAAGGCCATTCTGAGACTCCCAAGGCCAGGAGAAAATTGGCATTTGGAGATGATGGTGAAGGATGCTCCAGGTACAGAAAGCAATCTAAGCAAAGAAGCTATGCCAGAAAACACAGAAGTGCACTGACCTAGGCAGTGGGAGTGGGAAAGAGAAGGGGAGATGAGGGAGACAGAGAGAGAGACAGAGACAGAGACAGAGAGAGACAGACACAGAGACAGAGACACACATACACACACACACACACACACACACAGGAAAGTCATTGAGTTTGTAAGAAATTGAAAGAAGCTATGAATTATTGAAGAACCAAATGATAAACAATACATCTAATATGGTCAGCTGTATGTAAGGACATTCTACTGCTGACCCAGGCATGCTTGAATGTGGGGCCATCAGGCTAGACTAGAACCAAGCTTTCTAGCACATTTGGATCTAGGACACATAAGATTCAGTAGCTAAGGGCTGTAGCTCGCTCACTTACTCTGTGACTATGGGCAGGTTATTTCAATCTGAGTCTTTCAGTAAGAGAGTCAGCTAATGTTTCTAATTTCCAAATGTTCCAAACCTCAGATTCTAATTCAGGTACTGACACATCATGATGCTGTCTGTCTTCTATTGTCACCAACAGCAAGGTGACTGATCTTTTCTAAACATAAAAGCCACGCTCTTAACTCCCAGAGACATGGTCATGGTGGAATTACCACACAATCTCTCCAGGGTTTCACACAAGGCAGTGTACAATTTAACTCAGGTCTTCATTTGCCTATCATCAAGCATTTCCTGAGCATCAATGTGTAGAGCATCCAGTATTTTCAGAACAGGAAGGACTAAGGATTCAACAGTAGTATAAAGTGATGGGCTCTCCTCAACCATATCAAGGAAAGCAAGTGGGATATAAGCAGGTAACTAGCAATGTTTATAGTTAAGGAGATGCCTGCATTACTCCAAGGCATCCTTAAAGGCTAGGACAGAGGACCAGCACAAAAGGGCCAGGGTCCTGAACACAGATTTTTACAGGTGGTAAGGGACAAACAGAGCATCCCAATGGGAAGAACTGGTCTGTCTCTATAGCAGGAAGTCACATGGTGGATAGATAGGAGAACTCAGAGCTATGTGGGAAATAGATCTAGACCCAAATCACTGTTCTGCCACTTCCAAACTGTTTCCCAGTGGCTTCAAAACCATTTCAAGATCAAATTCTCCAATGAGGATGATGGTATATCTTGACAACATACATACAAAGTTTGAGTTACACAGAATTACTTTGCATGGTGAGCATTATTATTGCTATTATTGAAGTCATCATGATTAAACATAATTATTAATTATTCTTTCTGATAAGAAAATAGAATTAAATATGTGTAGTAACAGGGTTCCTCTGTTATGGCTACCATGACGACAGGAGGATTTCTCTTAGGGGGCTGCCTGACGTGTTCAGTTGGCCAGCCTGTGTTCAGCTAAAAAGAAGACAACAAAAGGAACTAGCCAGGTACCTCCTAGCAACTCAGGAGGCTAAGATCTGAGGATCATGATCTAAAGTCAGCCAGGGCAGGAAAGTTTGTGAGGTTCTTATCCCCAATTAACCACCAAAAAGCTGGAACTAGAGCTGTGGCTCAAGTAGTAGAGCACCGATCTTGAGTGAAAAGAAAAGAGACAGCATCCCTAAGTTGAAGCTCCACTACTGGTACGTGCATGCACATGCGTGCACATGCTTGCACACGTGCGCAGACACAGACACACACACAGGAATTAAACCTTGCTCATAAAGCACTAAAAGACTATGGAAAAATGACACTCAGTGTACTGTTGTCCAGTCTGCTCTCATATGAACTTACTATTTCATACTTGTGAAATTTCACAAGGGTCCAGGTCAGATCTCACAGAGCATACTTTGGGATAAGGAGGGCCCCCCCTACCCCCCACTGCAAAAAATAAAATAAAAATGCAATAGCAACACCCACAGAAAGCCGCAAGGGCACTGCAAATAACCTGAACTTTAGTGAGCTGAACTAGATCTTAGCAAAATTAACTTCATCAAAAACCAAAAAGCTAAAGGTCTCCTCTGGTGGGTTTTAGAGATACGCTGACATTGGGAAACCACGTACCCAAAATCACACTCATGTCCATTCTTACTGAGTATGAATACTAAATGACTGGTTGACAAAAGCCAGGGACATCAAGCTAAAAGCTCAGCTGCATTCTTACTGCACACTGCAGGACACAAATTGAGAGCATGCCCTCCACTACTTTTAAATTCCCTGGGGCTGGAGCCTTGTTCAGTAATTTCATTGACATACTATACCTGTAATAGTTTTCTTAAACCTCCGACCTACTTCTCTGAAATAATAGCATGATGGTTTTTGACTGTTACTTTGCTTGAAGGAATTATTAGAGAGCAGTTGATAATACAATCCTCAGTATAAGTCCATCATTTAAAAGGAAGTTGCCTTGACCTTCTCAGGAAAGATGAAGAGCAAAGGCCAGAGGACCAGACTGAGTAGGTCTTGTCTTGTCCTCAGCAAGAGACCCTATACCTCTGCCAAATGACAAGCTGGAGGTGACTTAAGGCAAGTAGATAGGAATTCTACTCAAGTGGTGGTGTTGTGGGTGTGACAAAGTAACATTCTAGGCCTTGCAACCTGGACTTCAGTTAAGACCTCCACTGACCAATGGATCTGAAAGTAAAAGAAAATTCATGGGGTGGGGGGGGAGTGTAGTCATAGAGATGGGAGGGCAGGGAAGGTAGGGGAAAAACAAAGGAGGAGGCTACAATGCTTGATAAAAAATGTACTCATTACCTTGCTCATGTAACTGTAACCCTTCTGTACAGTATTTTCACAATAAAAAACTTATTTAAAAATAATTAAAAAAAAGAAAATTCACAGATGTCTGATCTCCCCATTTCTGTGTAGACAGTGAGGGTCATTGAAGAAACATCTTGCTCAAGGCCATTCTGGAAGGAAGGGGTTGGACCAGAGTATAACTTCTCCTGTAGATCTCCAAACTACATAATGTTCAAACAAAGTATCCCAGAGCCTTTCTGAGAGCCTTTGCATCATGCCTTCAGAACTATCAGAAAAGATGTTTTCATACTTGTGTATTCATTCACCTATGGCTAGTAAGCCTGGTGACAGGGAATCAACAAAGAACTATGAAGATTCTTTCCTTACCACAAAGAGTGCTATTTTCTCTGCCTTGTTTTTCATAATATAAAATATGTATGATGCGGGTATGTAGTATGTGATAGCTGCAACCATGTGGGACATATCCCATTGTGTTCACGATCATCTGAAGAGTTTGTCTGTTGGGTTGATAGATTGTTTTTCTAGCAGTCCTGAGGCCTCGTCTCAAATGTGACTCAATAGGTATGAGGGAAATATTGGATTTCAGCTCTCCCTAGGTCAGGACAGCATGAAATCTGGGGTGCTGCCCTATTGTAGCAAGTATTGGTCATGGCAAACCGAAATACCTCATGTGAAGTAGTATACTGAGGAGAAAGGGAGGCGATGGTGAGAAAGAGAAGAAGGCAGAGAGGGTTAATATGAGAGGGACAGTAGAAAGGGCACAGGAAAGGGAAAGAGAGAGAGAGAGAGTGATGGAGGAAGGGAGAGAAGGGAGAGAAGGGATGAAGAATGAAGCTTGCTCAGACTCATAAATTTATCAGCCTATAAAATCATTCATTCCTTAAGTCAGTGGAAGGGTTTTGGTTTTTGTGTTTTTTTCAACACTGGACCAACAATTCTAAAAGGACAATCTTATTTGCTTATATATTAGAGAATATAGGAATTAACAAATAATAAAAGAATTAACAAATAATCACTTTAAGACATTAAGAAATATATCCTGAGGGGTAGGAAAAGAGCCACCAATGGGCCTCGACCATCCGTCACACTCGCCCTATCCTCCTCTCACCTCTCTCGGTCCTTCTCCAGGGCCTCCTGCTCAGCTTCCAGGCCTGCCTGGAGTCCTGCTTGCTCACTGCTGCTGCCTCTGAGAGTAGTGAGTTTCTGCCTCTGTTCTTGGATCTCCAGGCCCAGGGTGGAATGCCTCTGCAGGGCAGATCGTCTCCTCTCCAACTTGGCCACAGCCCTCTCCAGTGCCTCTCTTTGCTGCTTCTCCTGGGACTCCAGGATCTCCTTTTCCTTCTTCCTCACTTTCTCTTCCTGCCGGGCCACGTTGGCAGTGAATTCGAAGGTAGCTTGGAGTTGCTGCAGCTCATTGGCTCTGGCTTGGTACTGTGCAAGCTGTTCTTCTTTTGCTTCCATTTCCTTTTCCACTTGATAAAGAGTATTGTCTAAGCCCAGAAAGCCTTGGTCAAGGATTTCAAGCACTTTCTTCTTTTCTTCCAACAGACCTGGCAGGTGATTCTGCAGAAGATACTGTAGCTGATGCTCCTTATACTGTAGCCTGTACTCTGCCGTCTTTATGTTTTCTAAATCTTCAGCCACACCAGTGACATTTGGGACACTACCATCGTTTCTTTCTGACAGTCTAGATATCTCATGGTTTTCATATTTTAAATGCTTGAGGGTTTTCTGCTCTTCTTGGACTGCTGTTCTCAGGAGGTCTTTCTGCTGGACCAGGTCCTCCTCCATCTTTGCCAGTCCAATAAGCTGCCTTTTCTTGAACTCCAAGAAATGCAGCTGAGCCTTTTCTAGCTCCTTGCCATCTTGATCACCTCCAGCCTGAGCTTCCCTGGCCTGCAGAAGGGCTTCCCGAATGCCTTCCAGGTCCTTCTTTTCCTCCTCCACTCGCTGGACCTCACCCAGCTGCAGCAGTGGGGTCATCTGCTGCTTCTCTCGCAGCTGCTCCTCCAGGTGGGCCACGAGCAGCACCTGCTCCTTCTCTTCCTCTTCCAGTCTCCTTTTCTCCAGCTCCAGCTTGGCGCTCCGCTCATCTTTTTCCCTGTGGAGGCGGTCCAGCTCTTGGGATATCTGCACCTTCTCTGCCTGCTCGCTGTTGTTGAGCTCTTGGAGCCGCTGCAGCTCTTCTTTGATGCGAAGCAAGCTCTCTTCCTCCTGTCTCTTCTTCTGCAGTTCGATTTCCTGCTGCTCCCTCAGTCTTTCCTCCTCAAACTTTTCCTTCTCGGCAAGCAAGTCCTTGAGCTTGTTCTCAATGTGGAAGCTGCGACGTTTGAGGCTCTCCTCCTGCTTGCGGATCTGGAGCTGCACGATCTCCGTCTCTTTGCGTTGGGTCTCCACTTCCTGCTGCATCCGCTCCAGTGCGGCCTTGTCTGACTTCTGCTTTTCCTCCATTTCTTCAATGAGCTTCCTGCAAGGCAAACACTGATCATTATTTGATCACTACATTCAATCATTGCTTTAACTTTTCCCTAACTAGAACATTCTGGAAATGCACACAACACAAAGCCAAATTCTTCTTCACAAAAAGAGAGGAAGGGCCTTCCTTTCAAATTGGAAGTAGCACACTGTTTGATTTTTTTTTTATTGTTTAACTGTCCAACATATCATCTGCCTAGTCTCCTGAAGTAGCCTCTGACTTCATTTCTTTGTGGAGCATAGAATCATAATGTGTTATGCATGATATAATTAAAAGAGCCCCCAGAGCTCAAAGAGACAGAACCATGTCCAATTTAAATTTAAATGTGAATAATTTTAGTCAGCCCAATGACTTAAACTCCACAGAAGTTCAGTTACAAAGTGACACTAAATAAAAATGCTCATGCTGTCTTCAACTCACCAGGGTCAAATATCAAAGTCAAGATAATCGACAGTTCATTGTTCCAGCTCAAATAACTACATGCTGCTTAGCATTTAATCACTATTTTAGGACCAGAGGGGATCACCAAATGGTATCAAATATTAGTTTATTAATGCATAACACTGAAAATAACTGAAATCCACACTACAACATTCAAATGCATGACCCTGGGGGTTAGATCATATATTTTCTCTTGAATACAGCTGACCCTGACAGGGTACTAACTCAAGGAGAAGAGGTTGGGATTGCTCTATTGAAGAGTGTGAAATGACAGTGTGCATACAGCCTCCATCTTCTGACCCAGCAAAACACCTGCCCTGTATGAGGCTGGAAGGGAAACTGACTCCTGTGTGACATTTACACTACAGGGTCTAGAAAATACATGTCTAGCTGCAATTAATTCTCTGTGGTTAATTACAGGTTGGAGAATACTGGCAGTTTAATAACATAGGGAAGAATTTTAAGAAGGTAGGGGATAGGTAGCTGGGTGTGGTGGCGCAGCAGGAAGATCATGAGTTCCAGTCCAGAGTGTGCTGTACGTAAGACCCTATTTCAAAACAAAACAAAAAAAAATGAACAAATATCCCCACCCCCTTGCAAAAAGCTAGGCATAGGGGTCACATGCAAGGTCCTGGTTATGATATTCAGCCCCACAAAAGGA
Source organism: Dipodomys ordii (assembly GCF_000151885.1). Classification (NCBI taxonomy): domain Eukaryota; kingdom Metazoa; phylum Chordata; class Mammalia; order Rodentia; family Heteromyidae; genus Dipodomys; species Dipodomys ordii. The sequence continues at coordinate 593,347 of NW_012267229.1, read as the reverse complement.
GGAGGAGGAATACTTAATAAGGAAGGGAAGTTCTTATTTGTTCTTTCATTGATTCTTTTTTAAGTAAGTTTTTCATTGTGAAAATACTGTACAGAGGGGTTACAGTTACATGAGCAAGGTAATGAGTACATTTCTTATCAAGCATTGTTGCCTTCTCCTTTGTTTTCCCCCTACCATCCCTTCCCTCCCATCTCCACAACTACACCCCCCACATTGATTCTTTTGTCTTTTTAAAAACTCAAGAGCCATTATTTAGAAAAAATAGGCTTTAAGTCAAATTTAAACATATATTTGGAATATTAAATCTGCTTACTGACTCTATTCCCTCTTTCTCATAGGTATTTAAAGATGCACTTTTTCTAAAATTTTAAATATGAAGTAAACCCCAACTACTTTTTAAGAAGCAATTACCTATAAGCAACATTGGAACAGACACAGATGGAGTCAGCCCAACATATTAAGAGAAAGAACCCACATATGACAGTACTGTTGAAGCTCCACCTCCACATGGCTTACCTTTTACTCTCCAATTTTTCAAGTTCTTCACGCTGCTGCCTCTCAAATTCAAGTCTAATAAAATCAAATTGAAAGAAGTCACTTTTGTAAGAGAACTTTCTTCTCTCTGTATATATAGAATTACACATTACAGAGAGCATCTGCTTTTCAAGTATTATTTTTAATTACCATGTATTAGCAAGTTTTAAATGCATTCTTTGCTCTATAACTATGATTAGAGATTAGGCATACTTCTAGGTGCTTGAACTCAGGCTGAAAAGAACAAATTTGACTTGCAGGCAAACAAAATGTCACCGTACTTTTAAAAGGCAGAATTAAATGCAACTTTTAAATGACAAGCATGTCTACTACATGCAGTTTAGTCACTGTTGAGTATGTAAAAATGGAGAAGCTATACCTTAGACAGATGGGTCCTTTTATAGGGAAAAGACTGCCAGGGAGGGAGGAAAGAGAGAGAAAGAAAGAGCACAGATATCAATTAAGACAATAACTGAACAGAAGGAAAGGTCAGGATAAAAGTAATAAGGTAATTAAAAGACAATAGTCATGCACAAATCATTCAGTCTGTTTATAAATAACACATTTCCCAATAATTTCATGAAGCAAACACTCCAGAAAGTTAGCTCTGCTATCATGCGAAGCATTGCATGCGTTTCATATTACTGAGTACAGATAATAACTGAGCATCATAATTGTGAACATCAAAGTCAGATTTTGCTACCTTACCAGTAATTATACCGTACAGAAATCTGTCACAATCCTTCTAGAATTCCTAGTTATCTAACATAGGCCTTACTGTGGGTTATGAGATTTACATCATTGTGAAAAAAAAAAAAAAAGGAAGGGTTGGGAGGAAGGGAGAGAGGTCGGTTGGATACCGGGGATTTGGAACTCATTCAAAAATTCATAATACAAGGTGATTTCCCAAATACCAAAATTATTGCAAGATCTCACCATTACAATTAAACAGCATGAACTGTTCAACTTATACATATTCCTGGTTTGGCAGATTGCAGATATAGTTGGAAAGTTGAACTATGGAAAAATTCAGCATAAATTGTTTTCCTTGGATAATGTGCAAATCCAAAGTGGCAACGAAGTTACTTTTACAAAGATCTAGCTAACACTTCAAACAGATCTATTTTCATTTTAATTTGGGCTAATACTGAGAGTAAGATGTCTGGCTGCTTTTGTGAGCAGAATGGAGGATCTAGGATACCGCAGGTACTATGTGACTTCCAAGGTTGCCTCCCTTTATTCTCCAGGAAAAGCCTTAAGGTAGCAAATAATAGCTCCATTTTATAGATTAGCCTTGATATGTCAAATCACTAGTCCAATGTCATAGATTTGAACCTCCAACAGCCTGCTTCCAAGTACCCTTCATCGACTCATTATAAAGGAGTGCAGAAGTTGTTTGTAATGCAAAACACAAGTACTAAATCCTTTACTGAAACTTAATCAGGGCTGAATTTATCTACTGTCCAAGGAAAATAATCTATTATTGCCAACATTGCCATCTATGAAAAAAAAATCACACAAATACATAGAAAAAGCATATGTCTGCCGTGGAGTCTAGCCTGTATGTCATTACATTAAGTACAGATTTCACTAAAATTTAACTATGCTCATTCTTTTTAATGATAAACGTAACTCTAGGAAAGTTTCTTAGGTAACATTTTCAGACTGAAGTATACAGTTTAGTCTTTCTAGAGTTACTTGTGAGTCAGAAACTATTACTGGATGAAATACTTTTAAAACTAGAAATTTCCCTAATGTTTTTGTTTTTATTCTTAATTTTTATTTTCTGTGACTGATGGTCACAGTTTAGTGTGACAGTCAGTGGATGCTGCTTTGCCCATCCATGCACACAGCAATAAGCCAAATGCTACACTGAGATTTCAGTTTGGCAGAAAATCCAGAACAATTGAGAGTTGCTTATAGCATGCAAATTCTGTGCCTGACACTCAGAATACACAACACTCACATTGTTCTCCCAATCTTAGGAGGAGGAGCATAGATGTATCACCCTCATTTTACAAAGCAGGACAGTGGGAAGGGGTGGGTTGGAATGAACATTGGCAGAACAAAAATCTATACTGCCAACCATTACCACTTGCTAAGGAGCTGCATGGTCTCAAGGGGATCATAAAATCTAAGTTAAAATATCTAACATGAGGGGCTGGGAAGGTGGCTCAGTGGTAGAGCACTTGTCTTGAAAGCATGAGGCCCTGGGATCGATTCCTCAGCACCCCATAAGCAAAAAGGAAAAAGCTGGAAGTGGCACTGTGGCTCAAGTGGTAGAGTGCTAGCCTTGAGCTGAAGAGCTAAAGGACAGCACCCAGGCCCAGAGTTCAGGCCCCACGACTGGACCCCCCCCAAAAAAAATATCTAACATGACATTTTAATTGAATAGGTATTTTTTATCAAACACAGTGTCACACAATATGGTATACAAGAGCGCCCATCAGTCTGTAAGGGAAAGGTCTCCACCCTAGTCTGTGACAGTCAATATATCCCACAGATTCCTACTTTTAGGGACACACCATACCATTCTTTGTCTCACATGAGGTAAGTACACAAAAGTTCAATAAAACCAGACCTTGCCTTATTAGGGGAGAAGTGGCAAGACATGAAGCTCAAGGGATGCCAGAGCCAGATGGTAAAAGGACTTGGAGAAGTTATATTATAGATTTTGAACACTGGCAGACAAATGTCTTGGCGGAAGGTTGCTAAAGAACATCTACATTTGAGGTTCTATGGACATTAGATGGGCAACGAACAATGTGGAAAGCCAGTAGATGAACTAGGATACCACTGCAATCTTAACAAGAGACTACAGAGTCAGAACCCAAGACAAGTAGGGCAAAGAAGTAACATCTCACGATAGGCAGGTGGTCATGCTGGCAGGTTGAGTTTGGAAGGGCAAGGTTACAGAAATAGTGGGAATGTAATATAATTGGCAAGAGTCTGAACTTGGAAGTCAACAGGTTTAAATATAAATTCCAGTGACTGTGAAACTACATATGAGTTATTTAACCTTGGATGCTTCACTTATATAAAAGTTAAAAAATAATCTCCATCTACTTTAGAAAGTTATAGACATGATAAAGTGAAATAACACTTCAGATTTATTAGGTACTGTGTGCCATTGTTAGGGAGTTATGCCCATTGAGACAAAAAGCACCAAAGAAAAGGCTATGGGGCTGGGTAAGTGGAGTGACTATAGCTTTGCTAGTATGGCTTAAAGCGGTAGGGTCCCAGGTAGAAGGTAATAATTCTATTACCCACTGAAGCTAGTAACCAGTTCAGCCCTATCTGACACTACTTTCAATACATTTAATTCCTACAAGATTCTCTGGGGTGGAGGCTATCACTACTCCCATTTCACACATGAGATACAACCACACACACTTAGGCTTGACTATAGAGCTCAATAGTTTAATCTCTTCATCCTGCGTTCTGGAAATTGAGCTCAATTTCACTTAGACCCAACCAAATAATTCCAATCAAAATGACATATCCAGCAGGCATAGTGACACCAATGCTGACTTGGTAGTCAGGCCCTTATAAGGGTTGAGGATAAAGACTTGTGATTTGCCATCTTGTAGACAGTAATCAAAGCCACAGAGAGAATAAACTTAAGCAGGACCCAGGGGAAGGATGAGAATAAAGAAGTTGAATTTGAAAGATAAATATAATATATACCAAAAAAAGAAGTTGAATTTGAAGTCTGAAAGACCACATTCACTATAGTGACGGGCAGAGAAGGTTGGCCCTCAAATGAGGTTAGGATAGGGGAGGTCAGGATAGGGGAGGTGCATGAAGGCAGGGGGAAATGGAGGTTTCATCCAAGAGGAAGGAATCATGCTATGAAATGATTCAGGAAGCCTGAGTAAGGTAAGGCCCAAGGAGCATCCCTTGTTCATAGCAACATGGAGGCTCCTTCTGGAATGACACCAGTGAAGTTAAGGCTGGACCACAATCAGCGAAGGAGTAAGGGCTGGAGGAATGTGGAAACAATGAAGATAATTTTAGTTATAAAAGAGATGTGATAGATTTAGGAGAATGGACTTTCATTTTAACAGATGGAAGATTCTTGTGCATACTTTGTTGATATCAATAGCTAGAAGAAAGACTAGGTAGAAAAAAATGGAAAAAAGTAATCCCTGAGAAGGTAGGAGGATTGGGGTGGGCAGACAATGGCTATGGTAGGGGCTCCAAACAAGGTCAGCTTCTGACTCCTACATAACCATGGGAGAAACTCTTTATCTTTCTAAGCTTCAGTTTCCTCATCAGAAGACAGACTCAAAAATAATCCTGATCCTTACTAAGTAAGAGGATCCAAGACAATATACATGAGCACTTAGCAGTTAATAAATATTAGATATTAATCTTAGAGGTAGAAGAGGCTATTCTAAGAAATCCAGAAGGAAATATTCTGCCACTGGGACAGGACAGAGGAGTAGGAAAGGATGACTATAGAGCAGACATGGGATTTGAGGATGTGGCATTGTTCTCTTAAAATGGCTATACTCTAAGGTCAGAAACAAGGTTTGTTCCTTGGAATAAGGAGAAGTGGTCAAGATTTAAGAAGCAATAGAGTTAGATATGTAAGAATCAGGGACATTATTTGTGACAAATGAAGGAACCAGTAGGCAACAAAACTGATTAACTGATACAAACTATGTAATTCTAGTACACATGAGCTGAGGCAAGAACTCAAGTTTGAAGCCAGCCTTGACTACATAGTGAGATCCTGTCTCAAAAACAAAAACAACCAAAAGAAAGCAAGAACTAATAAAGAAAATGATGGGGAAAGGGCTGGCTGGGCATCATTCAAGCTTGGAGATTATTAATTTCATAGCCTCTCATATCCGCATTGATGTGCTAATTGCTTATAGCACTGAGCTAGGTTAGATGCCTGGGCACTAGTTCAGGGCAGGGAAGTCCGTAGGGGTTCCAATCCAATCTTCTCTGTAGAGAATCTGGTATTTTAGAATCAAAGGTAGAGAGCATCTTGCCCACTGTGGGCCATATTAAAAGGCCTGCAAAATAAGTTGGATCATGATGGGCCATGCTTCTTGTGAAATGTCTGGAGCCCATCTGGATGTATTGACAATTTGTATGGCCTATAGTGATATTCTAAGCATTCAAATTGTTTCATGGCAGATAAAAGGTTCCCATCTCTCTATTAAATGTACTTGCCAGGCTAAGTGGAAAACAGATGCCAAGACTCAGGCAACTGATGAAAAGAAACATGAACCACTTATCCAGTCGCTGGCTTCTCCTACAATGGTCTTGTGGTCTTTCCTCTGGGCATCAGCTCTCATGAAAACTTTCACAGGAAAGCTAAAAATAGTTCTGTTATAGAAGGAGTAAGAATTTCTACCCCATTCATTCCTTCTCACTCTTTACTCTCTGTTCAAGCCACAAATGATCCAACAATGTAGCATTCAAAAGAGGTTCTCTGCTGGGAGTGTATCAAGGTAGAGATAAAGGAGGAGAAATCTCACAAGGGAAAAAAAATCTCCCAATACAATTTCATCTTACAAGTTGTGAAACTGAACTCCTCTTAAGTAAAACTCAAGAGTTTATAACGCAAATATCTAGAATATTCTGGGAATGGTTTTCTGATGAACTTCCAAATCCCTAGGCATTCACTAGGACTCCAAAGAGCCAGTTTTCAGTCTTTCATATTTCAAATTTGGAAAATGCCCAAGGAAATAATTATTGCTTTCAAAAAGAATAAAATTGGATAACATTAGTATCTTCAATACGTTTCTCCCCAGCCTATTTCTCCTAACAGTGGCATAAGTTACTGTGATAAAGATGGCCAGCCAAGACCACAGATGTTAAACATGGAGATATTTCCAATCAAGCTCTAAGAACAAAGATTGTTCAAACAAGACAGAGACTCCTAGGAACATACCTTCCACTCAGTGCCTACTATACATCCTGGCCCTTCTCCCTTCCTTCCCAGGCCAAGAAACTGGCCCATTGAGCCTTGGAGAGAAGTCCAAGATAACTTCCTCTTTAGATGAGCTAGGAAAGAAGACCATTTCCCCTAGCCTTTCCTCCATTCTCATGTCTACCATGGAATTCCCTCTCAGCTCCTCAACAAAAAACCAGAGAGACTTTTTGTCCCAGAAGTTACAATAATTCATCATTCTAAAATTTACATTTCCCTGATGAACTCACCAAAAGATATGCCATAAGCCATCTTCTTGCCACTTTATTCAAGTGAGGAAACCGAGAGAGAAACCATAGGGGAGGAACTGGGTTTGGAAGGGAGTGAGAGTCAAGACTACTAAGACCCTGATAGGTCCAGAAAGGTTGGCCATCCTTTCCACTTGGGCTCCTTGAAGACAAAAATCTTCAATACTTTGACTGACGACATATCCCGAGGACTTTTGCAAGACACAAGTAGGCATTCAACCCAGGACTATTGTGGCTAGTGTTCTAAATCCAGTGGCTCAAACCACTGACTCGGCACACTTGTGAGGGGATGGTGAAAACAATACAGATCTTGCATTGCACCAAGAAATAACCTATTTTGTTCAGTCCTCATCTCCTTATGATAAGAATAATCAACTGCAGGAAACACAAAGGAAATAAACACGGTCGTACATCATGACTGCTCCACCTTGGTACTAGCCTTCAACTTTTATCACTATAAACACACATGACTGGGAGCCTCAAAATAAAATCTACTTAATAATTATTTCCTCACACCATACACCTGGGACAAGCTCCTGAATGATCACACATTATTACATATCATAGTTTAATACCATGAAATTCTATAGCATAGATGCATCATGATATAGGAATAAATCTCATCTTGTTGTGGATGTGCACGTAGACCACTCTTTCAAAAAAAACAAAACAAAACAAAACAAAACAATCTGATGAGATCTACACTGGTAGCCCAAGAACAGATTAGTTTCAGAAAAGCAAAGCTATGTGCATTGAGAGGCAAAAGGAAGACAGAGAGCAGAGAAGGACATCTAAAGAAACAAAATAGACAAGATGCACCATGCTCTTGTGCAGTGACAATACATCACAGGAGCGAAGACCTCTGAAAGTCTGCTTTACACATTTGTACACCTCTGATGCCATACTGAGGACAGTATTCTAACATGCCCACCAGGAACTGCCTGAAATGTGTGCCTCTGTATCTCAGAAGAGGCTGATGGCAGGCTGCAAGTATTCTGTACCCTGTCAGCCTGTCCCCACTCACACTCTCCACTGTCAGGGTTTATTTTCTTTTTAGGACGTCCAACAGTTCATTCCCTCTTCTCACCTTGACATTTCTCTCTTCATCCCTCCCCTATTGTGGATTTGGCTGACAAAATACCAAAGTGGGCAAAGATTTATATAAGAGGATTAATTGCAATGGTATCTAAAATTTACATGGAAGAAATGAAATAGTTTGAAGTGTCCTTAATGACTAGGCAAAAGATAGTAAATTATGAGATGAGCCTAGAATGAAGAATCATGTTCAATGGCCTGGGAAAAATCTCACAATACAATGTTAACAGAAAAGCAGAAGGCAAAACTATGTATCAGGTATGACATCAAATTTTTTAGCAGTCCATATAATGCATGGGCATAATACCTAATATACAATTCAGTATATGTACTCTAAAATACAAGCAAATATTATCAATGTAACCAATGATTATTCCTTGATGGAAGAATTATGGAAGCGTGATTACTTTGTTTCCAGGTGTTTTACTTTTCTGTAAAAAACATTTCATTTTGTAATTATAGAAACTATCTAACTTTTAAAATCCACCCACATTACTGTAATTGTTTCACTTCTATGTGCTTCTTTCTGCTTTGCTTCTATCAAACTCTGGTTCATTTCCATTTATTTCCAACAATGATGACAATTAACCTGAGTAGGTCATGGGACACAGAGGTTACTGATGTTGACAAGGTTAGGAAATAGCTATTCCAAGTTAGACTTGTGGTCTCTGATAAAACAAAGGGATGGGGAAAGTGCTTCACTAGAGAACAATTCATACCTTGTATATTCAGTCAAGAATAACTGCTTAAAAACCTACTTAGAAGTCAGCACAGCTGTTGAGACAACCAGATCCTTCCCCTCACCACCAAATGCAAACACATGAGTGTCTGTACCTTTATCAACAAGATTTCATTACCAAAGACTTGAGGTGCTACCAAGATGGAACATACCATGAGTCACAGACAAGGAGATGGAATCTGGATTGGGGATGGTTAAATTCTCTTTGAAGAAATGATATTTAAACTGAGATTTGAGAGATTATGGAGAATTTTGTCATGTGAAGAGCTGGATACATGTACAAGTGCTCTGGGAGCAAATGAATTAACAAGTGACAGGAACATGAAATCATTTGAATACAATGTTAATTCAATGGAAAACCACTGGCATGGAGGACTTGAAGGAAATCGAATGTCTTCCTCCTTTGCCCATAACAGCCATTCCTTATTTGATAAGAAGATGTTCTTTTGCTCAGTTGACTTTCACAATTCAGCTTTTAATTTTGCAAATATGAAACAAAAGCACAAATGCAGCCCCCTAGTAGACAAGGCAATCTGAAGTAACTGAATAATAACTTGTTCTTTGAACAGCTCACTTTTCCTACTTCTGTAACAGGGAACATACAAATATACAGGATTTGCCACTTAAGAGTGGCTCACAGTGGAATACTCAAGGACAAACAAGAAAATAGCAGAGTCAGTAATTAACACTAATCTCTGTTAATAGAGGAAGAAAAATACTTCTTTTAGTTACTTACATCACAAGTTCCCTAAGACTGTATATCTTAAAACTATTTAAGACAATCTATAGCAATTGTAAAGTTAGTAAATGGGCCATAAAAAAAGCAAGACAACTAAGACCAAAAACTAAAGAAACCAGTATTGCAGTGAACTAAAGGAGAAAAATGGTAAAGCCCAATAAAGTAAGCCAACTGAGACAAACACAGTAAATAACCATCAACCCAAAACACAGGATAACCACTAAATTACTGGTAACATAAATATTGCCAACAACATGAATAAAACTTCCTTGCTCAAGGTCAGTGAAGAAAACAAAAAGATAAGACAATTTACAAAGCAGAGGAAAGTGAACCAGAGGGAGAGAAAATAGCATAGTTAGCAGGACCCTGCATTTGCAAAGGAATGTGTTGTTTCCTCTAAAAAGATGCAGGGCAGGACCTTGCCTCATCTTCATAAGGGGGAAAAAACATACTGATTCTCCAGCTATAATCAAACTCTGTTTCTAAAACCCCTTCCGCAAAGCTACAAGAAGTAGGGGAGTAAATTCCTCTCAGTTCACAGGTATTGCATGTCAACTATGATCAGTACTGGGCTGGGCACTGGATAAGTCAGTGATAAAATAGATGCTATTGTGGTTTTCTGGAAGCTTACAGCAATCTACAGTGAACTAAGACTCAAAAACAAGGGATGATTATAGCCCTGTCAAATCTCACTTGCTTGCTGATGTAATCCATTTATCCTCTCAAGTTAGTGAAGGAAGCTAAACTGGAAGAAAGGAGGTAAGAAGGAAAAGACAGGGAAAATTCAGAAGAAAAAGGAAACAAAACTGCTTTTTCTAAAATTTATTTTATTTGTGAACATACTGTACAGAGGGGTTACAATTACATGGGCAGGATAATGCGTACATTTCTTACCAAGCATTGCAGCCTCCTCCTTTGT
>NW_012267229.1:525399-582953 GCF_000151885.1 Dipodomys ordii | reverse complement strand
CCTTCATATTTTCCTCAGAATAACTCTTTCTGTTGTTTTCTTTCCCCCACCCACCATCTCCTATTGGTCAACAGCTTTTTTTTTATTTATTTATTTTTTATTTGTGAACATACTGTACAGAGGGGTTACAATTACATGGGCAGGATAATGCGTACATTTCTTACCAAGCATTGCAGCCTCCTCCTTTAGCATTGTCAGCTGGTAAGAAACCATCTTGGTACCTAAAGCATTAGAATCCCAAGACTCTGTTCAGAATCTAGTTCTCTCCAGCTTTACATTCCCGAGCTCCACTTCCATTCTTAACCAGAAAACACCAGGAATGCTGGGGTTAACTTTACAGAGGCTTCTAGAATAGTATGTGGTCAGTATAGAATTTGGAGGTTTGCTGAATCTGGGGTATTAAACAGTAAACCCAGGACATAGTTTTCACAAGAAGCACTGTGGTAAGAAATAGCACAATCTGCTTCTTGAGACCACAGCTTAGAATTACTTCCAGGGGTGCATGTACTGACACATTCAAGAATTCAGGAAGATGGGAGGGAGGGTGGGGGGGAGATGGGAAGGGATGGGAAGGGGAAAAAAAGGAGGAGGCAACAAAGCTTGATAAGAAATGTATTCATTACCTTGTAATTGTAATTGTAATCCCTCTGTATGTATTTTCACAATAAAAAAAATAATTCAGGAAGATCTCTTTGCTTGGGGACAAGAGACTGGGGGTATGTGCAAACCTATATAGAATAATTTGCAAGTAACCATCAAGTTCTTTAAAGTTTCATACTCTCACCTAGAAATTCCACCTCTACTTTTTTTTTTCTCTTAAGGAAATCACCATGGAAAACACTTAGCTAATCTCTTTATTCCAATAGTTTGTGATCCGAGGCTACAAACAAGACAACCTATGCCAAAAGAAGAGGCGCTCAGTAAGATATGGAATACCATACAATGTATTATCATACAAATATTAAAATTATAGAAAAGTTATGAAAGGTAAATATATACTATGAAAATGTCTTCAAATCAAGTGTTAAACTCTTGGAGAGAGAAAGGGAAGGATGGATAGGTAGATAGATAGATAGATAGATAGATAAATAGATAGATAGATAGATAGATAGATAGATAGATAGATAGATAGATAGATAGATGGATGGATGGATGGATAGATGGATGGATAGATAGATAGACAGACAGACAGACAGATACAAGGGCAGACAGACCTGCAGAGAGACAGAGAAATGGATTCATAGGACAAGCAAAGATGTAGATTAGAACATATAACAGTCTTTGTAATAACTTTTTTACTAGCTTGTGGTTTTGAATTTCCGTACAATGAACACATTAAAGCTGTGCATCACTCATCTGTCCTCTTCCTCTTCCCCTAATCACTGATAACTTCAAAATCATCTCTAGGGTTAGGGGCTTGCTATGACCATGGAGGCATGTGTTGGCCCTGCTGCCAAACAAGCTTCAGCTCACTTCAGCTTCACTCTGGGTGAGGGTTCTTGGATGGCTCACCAACTATATACCTGATCCTGACTTCTGCTATCTGTAATCTGGAACCTAGGTGCTTCTACTTTTCAGAACTTAATTATTCACATTCATCCATTTAAATAGGCTCACCACTGGTTGGTTAGTGCTCAGAGGAGACTAATGTGCCAGCAAAAAATTCCTTTATTGTCAAGACTGAAATGAACTTGGAATGTATCTAATTTTGCTTCAAGCACTTTCAAGAAGCTGTGAAAGCTTCCGCATCCTGCCAAATTAGCTGCCTGTTTGCAGTCTCAGAGTGAGGTGGAGGAGGCCTGAGTAGTCGGCTTGCTTTCTTCTTAAGGATGCTGTGCCAGCTGAGAAGGAACGTTTCCCCTGAAGGGAAATTATCTGCTGGCAAAGACCCCGCCTGGGCACTTCTCCAAAGTGGTGCTAACTCCTCAAGGAAGCCACCAGGCTGCTTTGCCCATCCAAAAATTCTCTGGCACTATCACGTGTGTGTGTACAAATCAGTTTCCAGAGAGTTGGAAATGCAGGCCAACAATAAGTTCCAAAACTATGTTAGAAACAAATGCCCAACTTTATGTGCCCAGTTGGACAAATGAAACGTTCTTGGGTAGTGGGATTTGTACTTTCCAAAACCCCAGATCCTATTATAATTCCTAGAATAAGGTGTGTGTGTGTCTGTGTGTCTGTATGTGTGTTTAAGACTACTTGGACTACTTGGAAAATTCATAGATTGCCTGTTGAAAAAAGACAAAAAGGCTGGCTGCTGAAGATACTTTGGAACTTACTAGATACAATAATTTGCAAGCCAGCTATAATTGTTTAGGAGAGCTTTTGCTCTGGAAGGAACTGTAGACTAAGCAGTAATTTTTTTTAGTCTAATGTTTAAAACAATCAGATCTTCACAATGTCAGAGAAATCAAGAGATATGCTAATCTGTATTAAGAAAACCACCAAACACGGGAAACACAAAGACAGAAGCCAGGAAATGTATAGATCTATGAAGTGCAAAAGACCTGTTTGCAGGACAAGGCACCTGAGGCCCACGGGCAGAGGCATCCTGTGGCCTGAGAACCCACCTGCTGGTCCAAACTTCCAGCTCAATGATTGTATTAAGTGCTAACCACAGGAAAGGTTCTATGTGCAAGGTTTAAAGACGAGTACGGACTGCATAGTCCCTGCCTTCAAGAAGGCCACCTCAATTAACTGAACCTGTATAAATCCAAGAATTTGGAAAAAGCTGTGACATATGTATGGACAAAATACTAGCCTGAGAACAGAGTAAGCACTGACCTCAAAATGGAAGGGCTTCCTGAAAACCTGACCATACAGTTAATTTAGAAGGTAATGATTAGTCAAAGGGAGAAGGTGGAAGGGTTTACAGATGGTTTTATGGATGCAGAAACCTAGAGAGAGGTGTGGAAGGTGTGTTGACCTCATTTCAACCAAAAGATCAAGTTCAAGGTAAAAAGTGGTGGGTCACATTGGAGAACAAAGTAATGAATGATAGTGCAGGGGCTTGGAAGTCACTCTACAGGGATGGGTCAGTCCAGACAGTAGGACAAGAAAGGGGCAACCCTGAAGGCTGAAGAGGGTATAATGAACCTGACCACCTGCTTCTGATTGGATCTCTGCCATCTCATAAAAGAAGCCAAGAATCATGCAGCAGGCAAACAGCTAAAACTTGTAACATGCTGCTGTTCCTCACCTATTCACAACAGAGGCCATTCAGAGAAAACAAAGAAACCTCTCCCATACATTCTTCCACAGTGATTGGTAGCAAAATTCTAAGAGGGAAAAGGCCCTGCAGACTTGCTCAGGTTAAGAGTGAGGATGTCAAGAGGAAGACAGCTAGGAAAACGTCCCCTGGTGGAGCCAATGTTGGGATGGAGCCGGTGATGGCTGCTATCAAATGATAGAAAAGCAGGCTGGTACTCAAATTCCTAGGCAAAAAGACCAAGGGTTAGGGAAACTCAAAGAGTCACAGCATATTTCTAAACAGGTATTTTTGTAAAAGTGGAAATTGTTGAAAAAATAGAAGACAAATGACAATGAGAAACTGCATCAGATCTATGACGATGGCTGTTATCAAAAAAGGAAAAAAAGTTCCAAGTATTAGTAAGGTTGTGAAGAAACTAGACTCCTGCACACTTGTTGATGTTTCCTATGGAAAACAGTATGGCTGTTTTCACTGAAAACTGAAAAGCAGAACTACCATATTATGATCCAGCAATTCTGCTTTTGGGCATATCTTCAGATGTGCTGAACTTAAAGGTTCAAGCAGATATCTGTACACCCATATTCACAGTTGCCAAAGAGTAGAAACAACCTGGTCTATCAAACAATGATATATAGGCAAAATGTGATGTCTGCATAAAAAGAGAAGGAAGTTCTAACAATTCAATGCAGAGGAGCATTGAAGACATCATGTTGAGCGAAATAATTCAGCTTGACAGGAAAAACAGTATATGATTCCACTGACAGGAGGTACCTAAGGTAGTCAAATTCATGGTTATAATAGTAATGGGATAGGCAGGAGAATGAAATGGGAAACTTATTTAATAGGTGCACTTTCATAAGTAGAAAATGTTGCAGAAAATGGTTGCACAGTAACATCAATGCACTCATCACACAGTACACTTAAAAGCTGTTTAGATGGGAAGCTTCACTAAGTCTATTTTACCACAACTAAGAACAAGAGTAAAGAAATTAGTTATCAAGTGAATCTCAGTATGTAGCAGATAATTAGTTGTTTTGGATGGTGCATTTTAATCATGATCACAAATTCTGAGCATACTGGGGCAAGCTAACCAGCATTTAAGAAATGCTGCACATACAGTGTCATGCCCTACCTCCTCTAATCCATCCTGCCCAAATGCAAAGCTACATCGCCCCAAAGAGCAGCTCTATTCACTTCATAAAAGCAAACTGCAAGTAGGTTTGCTAGACTTTCAGTGCTTTCCTCAGCCAGGCTTCACCACAGGAATTCCTCTTATCTCCTCTAGAGCCTCCAGGTGACTCCCTCCCGTCAGCATCCAGGAGGTTTGCTACAGGAATTTCCTTCTCTCCAGCTTTCCTCTTCCACTTAGAAACATCTCTCAGAGCCCAGCATAGGACCCAGTTCATTGGGAAACTTAGAATTCTCCAGTAGGGTTGAGGGGAATGATTTTTGGAGTCCCAACAGGTGGGTTCTAGGATCTGGTCTTCAGTTAGTGTTCTTTGGATTTTGTCTGCAAAGGAGGCATTATTACAGACGTGGAATATTTTGATGTCCTCAACCACAGAAGAAAATGCTCTGAGGTGATTTCACTTAAGGCTCTTTGTAGCTTTGCCACACCCTCCATATCAACCTTCTCTTGATAAGGGTGTAATCGTTATCACCTTATCACTGTCTGTGTTTTGATGTGCTGTTTAGAAAAAGCCCAAGAGGTAGAGCACTGGTCTAGAAAGTTTCAGTTGTCAGTACAAGTTTCAATTGTCAGTACAGAGGGAAAAAAAAGATGATGAACTGAATGCCGGTGGCTCACACCTATAATCCTAGCTACTCAGAAGGCTGGGAGCTGAGGATCACAGTTCAAAGCCACTCCAGGCAGGAAAGTCTGTGATCTCCTACAAACAGCTCAGAAAAAGCTGAGCATTGTGGCATTGTGACTCAAGGGACCAGCCAAAAATAAAAACAAAGATAAAAGCCAGTGGCTCAAACCTGTAATCCTAGCTACTCCAGAGGCTGAGATCTGAGAATCTCAGTTCAAAGCCAGCCTGGGCAGGAAAGTCCATGAGACTCTTATCTCCAATAACCACTCGGAAAACTCTGGAAGTGGCGCTGTGGCTCAAGTGGTAGCCAGCGCTAATCTTGAGCTGAAGAGCTGAGGGACTATGCCTAGGCCCAGAGTTCAACCCCACAACCAACAACAACAACAAAAAAGATAAAGATTTAAAAACAATGAAACTTAAAAGGGATGGGAAGAAATAGTAATAGAGTTGATGAATATGATCATATAATTAAAGTATGCATGTATGAACATATCACAATGAAACATCAATTGGAAAACATTAATTGGGGAAAAAAACGATAATAAGCCAAAACCTCAGCAAGATGTTATCATCGGGGAAAAATATCTGGCCTCTATAATTTTGAGAACAAATGGGTTCCTGTGGATTGGGCTTATCAAACTGATTCTATGACGCTTGGCACAGGTGGTCTTCCTCCTAGAGGCCAGATGGCTAGCGGTTTCCTAAATCACCCAATGCATGGTCACAGAGTGGCTAGCAAAGGGCACCTGGCACAGGAAGTGAATCCCTTCCTCAGCACTCTACTTTGCATCCTTCCTTTTGGACCCAATTCTTGACAACAGGCTGCTTGTACCACTGTACTCTGCCTGGAATCACATGCTGTCTTGCTTTCATTCTGAGTATCTTCATTAGTTTTCCCAGGTTCTCCACAGAGCGCGCTATAGCTGACACCAGACTCTCAGCACACAGCACAACCAGAATAAATGCACACTGGTTACCAAAGAAGCTCAGCCCTATGTCTCCATCTAGAAACAAGCACATGCTTGTATCCAAGCAGCTTATTGCCTGGATTTAAAAAACTATTTATCAAAAGTCCAAGTATTAAACATATTTATTTCAATGTTCTTCCAGCTTCTTCCATGGTGTTTAATTTAAGCTGAAAGTATGTATACCAATAATGTCCAAAAAAAAAATCTGGTATAAACAGCATGGCAATGGTTATAACTCTGCTTCATTCTGCCCAGTATTGATGAAGCTAACAATTTCACAACAAGGTGTCTGCTCCCTGTAAATTAGAGAAGGCAATTTTTCTCCAATTATATTTTAATTCTTGGGTAATCATTCTCTATAGCAGGTGGCAAGTTGAGGAAAGCTGGAAGCCAGGGAGATAGAAGGTTAAGATGGAGTACTAAATAGTTTTTATTTGAATTTATAGTACAAGTATTTCAGGAAACAAAATTTGTCTGTTAAAAGAAGCCAGGATGAATGCTATGATCAGGGGTATCCCATACCTTCTCCTTTGTCACTGTAATTCAGTCTAAAACATCTTGAATTCTCTGAGTGCCTTTGCCTAATTCTCTATTTTATTATATATTTCTTCTTTTACCTTTGGCTTAAAGATCCTAATAATAATAAGATCCTAAGATCTTAATAATCTCCATTATCTGGAGATCATTCAAATAACACTACTGACACCTGGGACTCAATCTTTTTTCTCTGCCTTTTTCTCGTAATACGTCTTGTTCCAATACTTTTCTTAAATTTTATATTTTTACTAAGGTGATGTACATGAGTCAGGTAATGAGTACATTTCTTTTGGGGCAACATCACTCCTTCCTTTGCTCTCTCCCAGTTCCCCCTCCCCTCCTTGCCCACAAGTTGTAAAGTTAATTTTCAACATACTGTTGTTCCAATGCTTTTTAAATGTCCCCAAAGAACCCATGCATTTCACTAATCTGCCTGTTTGCAAACAGATTCAGAATTAACCAGGTTATGTGATTGGCACTTTGAAATACAGAATTGAATAAGAGCTCTGACCCAAGAAAGCTTTTGATCTAATAGACCCAACAGCCAGCTGGAGCCCTTCTGCCTTCCTTGCCCATCTCCCCTAGATACTTAAACTTAGACTGGATGCAAGGCCTTCAGCACAGTGCCTAGCATATAGTGACTACTGAATAAATGACAGTTCTAGAAGATGGCATATGTATCGGTCTTATCTTATTTAGTTTCATTGTTTTATGTGAGGAAAGATCAAATTATTGAACCTCACAAAACTGGAAAGAATCCAAAAGTCATTTCATGTGGTTTCTTGTTTTTTAAGATATTTTCATTATCACCGTCATTTTACGGATGAAGCAACTAAGGACTTAAGCAGTCAGGCTGACCGCTCAAGGTTGCTCAACTGAGAACCCCATTTCAAACACCCTCATTTGTGTCCTCCAGTGTTTGGAAGTCATGATTATTATAATTTCCTAGGTTTTTGGATGCCCAAAGAATCAAGGCTGCCTATGTTATTAAAATTTATAAAATGAGTTAAAAGTGTGTAAGCTAAAGGAACCATGTACTGAGTAATCAAAATGCCAATTTAAAATATTAGACAGTTATGAAAATGATAATGAAGCTTGCAGCAACCCTTACTAATGCTCATTATGTTTTGAAAAGAAGAAAATCAGAAAATATAATCTCATTTATGTTGTGGTTATAACTAAGTAAAATTATGTACATATATAGCAAGTACTCAGAACTTGGAAAATGAGGAAGGCTGGTATACTAAGGAGGCATCATGCAGAAGTCTTATTATAATGGAGTTGGTACAATACACACCACAACAGGGGTAATGACAGGAGGAAACAGTGCTGTCCACTCACCCTGGGTTGTACAGCATGACCGCAGACAGGTTCTCACAGGACTTCGAGAGGTCAGTCATGGACAAGCTGAAGGAGGACAGAAGGCCACTCTAAGAGCAGACACAGGGCAAAGTGGTTACCTTAGTGGGTAAGAGAAAGTTAATGGTCTGGACTCACAGCCTTCAACTCATGAGAAACAATGAGATACACCGCGTAACAATTGGCCTATCTGAGACAGCAGATTCAGGACAGTCAGGCTATAGAACATCTTGAATGCAAGATCTTGATGTGAGATACAGGGTCCTGGCATTCTATAGTAGATGAATTCTGGCAAAAGACTTCTACAACTCAGATGGTCTCTTAGCCCCCACATCAAGTCAAAGTGGGGGAAGTAGATACTATCTTAACCATCTTTGGTGCTCAGAAGATGAAAGTCAATTGTACCAGCATCCCAACATCACACCTATTGAGTGATGCAGGTGGAGAGGTAAATGACAGGAGATCCAAAGGCAATTATTATGCTTAGTTTGCTTCCACCAAATGGTCTCTTAAACGGTACACCAAAAAACCCGTTGGGTAGCCTAGGCTGGAAGAGACAGGAGACTTCACTGAATGGACCAGCAGCCTGGAGAAGGCTGGGGTTTGTTAGATCCTAGTGTTAGATTCTAGTAACCTTGGGTAGCCTGGGGCCTGAAGGTCAGGTGCCACCTGGGCTCCCTACTTGGTGGCCTCAGCACCTGTTACTGGAGGTCTGAGTTGGTCTAGTTTCTCACCTTGATTGTATTCAACACAGCAGGTGTTAACAGCTTCTGAACAGAGCTAGTGGTAGAACCTATGTAATAGGTGAACACATGTCCTGGTTCATACAAATGACAGCTGAAGTCTTAATTCCCTTTGTCAGGCTGAAGATGAACTATGGTGTTGTAGCTCTCTCTCTCTCTCTCTCTCTCTCTCTCTCTTTCTCTCTCTCTCTCTCATTTCTTCCCTTCTTTTCGGATCTTAAGCCCAGCTTTCCCAATGAGCATTTGAAGGACCCCCTGGATGGCCCCATCCAAGCATGCCCATCTCTCCCCAATAATACTAAACTCAGCTCTAACTCCACTTTATGCTTCAATGAAAAAATTCAATTTAGTGTGGCTTATTTGGAAAGAACACAAATCCAATATTAGGTTAATTCCCAAGACAGATCCTGGCAAGTAGAAGTCATTCTTCAATCAATGCCAAATTATGCCCAATTCCTTTGGGCTACTGGGGAAAAGGGTATAAAAGCGATTTCAGCTCTGTACTCCACTTGCCTTACTTTCCTACTTGGTCAGCCCATCATTTGCCAGAAACCAAATTCCCTAAACTCAATCCAGGTTACAGAACTTCTCAGTAGGTTCTGGGCTCCCAAAGGTCAAAAACCATCCCTTACAACCGACAAAAAGGACCCATCCTAAAAATGACCCACCCTCACCTTCCTCTTCTCCCTGAGCTTGGCAGCTTCCTTTGGGTGGTTAAAGCGAAACATATTGGTTCTTCCCAAGAGTATCACAGCACCTGAGAACACACAAAGACAGCAATGAATTTACAGTAAGCAGTAGGGTCAATGGGCAACTGCATAGCACAGATTGTACATTGAACTGTTCTTTCCAGTGTATTTGAAAACAATAAGGAAAAGCTTAAGTTTCAAGAGTCTGCTTACATATGTTATTTTTAAATCTGTGAAAACTTATTTTTACAGCTGGGTGTCATAATATTCATAACAACCTAGGCAGAAGTGATAAATCTAACCTATTATGAGATTTAAAACTTAATATACAGATAATTAGACTTCTGATTGTTCAAAAGGGGAAAAATTCAGATCTCTAAGGAGATGTAATATGCAAAGCATATGGTCACACATTTAGGAAATGTTTATTAATGTTGATAAAAGCAGAAATATCAAAGAAAAGGGCTTTCAAAAGAAAACATAGTAGGATTGGTAGTCCCTGGTAGCTATGACTAAAATCTCCCTCCAAGCTTGATGGGGAAGAAATTTTTGTACATGTCTCCTTTCAAGACAACAAGCTGCTTCTCACCAAAGTTGCTTTAAAATACAGGTGGACACACTGCATAGTCAAGAAAGGCTCTTTTTGATTGACTAACTCCTTATTCAGTAAAGAATTCAAGACCAATGCCTAAGGATAACAATTTGGGGAGGAGGAAGAAATACAGTTTGAGTAAGTAAACAAGCAAACAAACCATTTCTTTCCCTTTTCCTTTCCCAATCTTCCTCTCCCTCTCTCCATCTTCCCCTCCTCATTCCCACCCCCCTCTCTCTTTTGGTTAACTCACAGTCAGAGATGGAATCCAGGACCCACCTTTTGGTGTTTTTGACATAGGATCTCATTATATAGCCCAGGAGATCCTCCTTCAGCCACCCAAGTGCTAAAATTACAGGGATATCCCAATATACCCAAGTCAAACTATTCCTATCAAAACTAGCCCAGAGGCCATGAAGGGCATTGAGGTCCGGTTCCTGGAGGCCTTTAGAGAAGCAGGGTTACAAAGAGTTTTGCGGTCATGTATTATGCTTTCCATGCCTGGGCATGAACACCTCCAGACAGATATCTCTGTGTTCCCTCTATACCTGAGTAAAGATTGATTGGTAAAAATACTGAAGCCAACCATAAAGAATGATCATCCAGCACCTAAGTGCTGAATGCAGCCTGGAATAACTTGGACCAAGGCTGGGTGCTCTGGACAACCAAAGAACAAGAGGAAATATGCCATGTGGGAGGAAATGAAGAAATAGGCAGAGCCTTGGACAAGAAGATGGCTTGCCATGCTTGGGACACAGGATGTCTGAAACAGTAGCAAGAACTGACATTGGACAGATGAAGTAGAAACAATCTGTGAGAAGCTGGAGACAACAACAAAGAATTCTGATCAGCCACAAACAGGTAAGCAGTGTCAAAATTAAGCCCATAGACATATTCTCTATGTCCCATATACAATGTCAAAACCAAAAATATTAGTTAGCATTTGAAAACCTAGTCCTCTGACATTTACATAAAACTCTGGGTTTCTTTCTAGCATTCCTTACAGTATTATTATATCTTTGTTGCCACTTGTTAAAATCCCTGGGCTAGTGGTGGCATTGGATAAGGCACATGATGCTGATTGGCCAGAGTCAACAGCCTCTTGCTCTGGAGGCACATTCACCTGGATACTGTAGGTTCTATCATAATCACAAATATACACACTGGAGCTTCAGCCAAGGTATCCTCTGCTTAGCAGATGTGGTATTCTGATGTTTCAGGGGAGATTCAAATTCAGTATAATCAGCCACCTAACTAATTCAGATAATAAACATAGGGAACAAGTGAAAGGTTGGTTTTAACAGTTTTCATTATTTAAAAGAAATAAGAGTTAATTCAAAAAGGAGAAGACAGGTTTAGGAATTAGAAAAAACAGCAGTGAATACTACCCCTTCTACAGTCTCTGCTTATCCTCCACCATATAAAATCACATTTATGCATTTTCCAATTATGGAAAGGCACCATTACTATAATTAAGAAAGGTGAAAGGTGTTTGTCATGCCTCTTAGTGCTAAGATCAGAGCTATGTGTTGCCCAAAAAGTCAAAAGTTAAGAGCCATGTCTGGGATATATGTACATGTAATGCTCATAAAGTTACATTAGAGATTAATAAGGCAATCACATTCCAGGTGTTAATTATATCTAATCCAGTTTTTTTCCTCTGCTAATCAAATGCCCAGCCATGCAAGTTGAAAATTGCTAAAATATGTTAATGGAAAAATAGAATAGGATTTTAGAGACATATTTCAAGTCACATTAAATCACTGAAAATAATCTAGCCACCCATGTTATTTGCATGAAATACACATAAAAACCCTTTAAGGAGTTATAAAAAGGAAAGAAAAACTATCCATGACAATTCATTATTTCCATCTAAGTAATGTGTCAACTATGTGGCATGTAAAAGGAGCTTCATAAAAGATAGCTCCCTCTCCTCTGCTGTGCATTTTACTCAACAAACACTGAATCAGAAAGAAAAAGGGTTTTTTGCCCAATGTGGTTGATCACTCATTTATTTAACAAATACTTAAAGAACACCTACAGGGTGCTAGTCATAATGCCAAACACTGGGTTTATATCACTGAACACGTCAGGCTATCTCTTGCCTTTGTGAAGCTTAAACAGCAAACATGAGAGTGAAATAAATAAACAAACAGATCATCATTAGATGAATGCAAAGCTGCAACTGAAGGGAAAAATACCCTGCTATGGGAGCGAAGGAGGAAGGGCTGATTGCAGGGGAGTTTGAGACGGTCCCTGAGGGACGTGTGACTGAAGTCCTGGCCGGAGGATGAGGTGAGGGAGTGACTCGGTAAAAGTCTAGCAATGGGAAAAGGTGATGGCAAGTGATTGTAAGACAGACATTTGACTGTGACAGAGGAAATAAGAGGCATTTTTGAAGAAGGTAAGATTTGAGAAAAAGAAGTAAATTTTCAAGTGTTTCACTGCAAGATTCAGTAACACTTCTTGGATCTTACGTAGTTGCAAGAGGAAGACACTGCATGAGCACAACATGATGGGCTTTGTGTTTAGAAACACCATACTTGAAAATGATGGAAGCATGGCCAAAGGTGACATGAGTAGGTGTGAACAGAAGAGCTGGAGGCTATTACCCTCAAAGCTAGGGTAGGAACAAAACAGGGCAACACTCTAGAAGCTACTCAGGAAATAGAATAGCAGACGGATGGTGAGGAAGATGGCTCTGGGAGTTGCACTACATAGCAATGGGAAGGACCTATCGAGAGGGGAGTGCGGGAGAACTCGTATGTGGTTTTAGACAAAACAAATTTAGGGTGCCTTTAGAAAATAAAAATATGGGTCTGGGGCTGTAGAGAAAAAGGCCTGGGATACCTAGCTAGCTACTTACATACCTGCCAAATATCTGTGTGCGTGTCTGTGTTCATGCGTTGGGGGGGGGGGGCGGGCAGTCATATAAACATATGACAGTAGGAGTCTTAAGTATATATAACACTACCTCTGTATTCTCTGTCTCCCTCCCTCCCTCTCCCTTCCCCTCTTCTCTCCCTCCTCCCCTCCTTCACCAAAGGGAAAAGAGGGAGGTACAGGAAAGAAGACCTAAGAGAAAGCACATTGAGGAGATTTAAGCTCACTTTATTATCCTCCAAGAGGAGGAGGATGGGCTGGGAAGTTGGCTCAGTGGTAGAAGCGCTTGCCTTGCATGCCTGAGGCCCTGGGTTCAATTCCTCAGCACCACTATAAGCAAAAAAGAAAAAAGCCGGAAAGTGGCGCTGTGGCTCAAGTGGTAGAGCGCTAGCCTTGAGCTGAAGAGCTGAGGGACAGCGCCCAGGCCCAGAGTTCAGGCCCCATGACCGGACCAAAAAAAAAAAAAAGAGGAGGAGGATGCTGTGCACAGGAAATGGAGGAGGAGCCATTAAGGAGAAAGGGGAGGTGTAGGGGGGCGGGGCGGCTCCAGGAGCCCAGGAAGAAGAAGGCAATGATGCAGAATGCTTCTGTGAGATGGGCAACAATAAGAAGACTAGAAAGCTCCGTGAGGTGTGTTGGGGGGGGGGGAGGGGCTTGGTGACAGCTGTGTGGGTGGTAAAGGAAAGCAGGATGGAGGAGGTAGAGAAGTGAGGGAGAGGTAAGGATGAACTGAGTGTAGATGGCTCTTCCAGTGGGAGAGAAGTTTGGACAGGAACAACAAGATCTGGTTGCTAGTGATGGGGAGGAGGTGGGGGAGAGTAAATTTCTGGGATAGTTTGTTTTGTTTTTGTTAAAAAGAAAGTCACGAGTATGCTTTAAAAGCAATAAGACATCTGAAAGAAAAATGGGAATGAATGAAGTAATGAAAGAATCAATGAATGTGAATGGCTTATGGGGTAAAATATCTGATAAAACCTGGAATACAGGTCCCACCTGGAATGCTGCCCTGACCAGAATTCTATTGTTTCCTCTACTCACTGATCTGGATCACTTCCGTGGTTCCTTCCAAATCTTAATTTTTTTTTTTTGGCGGGGGGGGGGGGGGGGGGAGTTGTTAGTCCTGGGCACTGTCCCTGAATCTTTTTGCTCAAGGTTAGTGTTGTATCATTCAGCTATGGTTCTACTTCTGGCTTTTTGGTGGTTAATTGGAGCTAAGAATCCCATGGACTTTGCTGCCTTGGCTGGCTTTGAACTGTGATCCTCAAATCTCAGCCTCTTGAGTATCGAGGATTACAGGCCTGAGCTATAGGTACCTAGCTCAGATTTTAAATTCTTTTGAACTATGACTACTCCTTGCTCTAAAGCTAATGTGATTGATCACAACAGATGGACATTTTTCCAATACGCTTAATTTGTAATTTTGAGAGTCAATCTAAACCTCTTTGAGATTACTTCAGAGTTTTAAATACCTGAAGACAGACAAATTCCAGATGGTCTTAAAAGGGAATGGGGGCAAATGGCACTGCAAATATAAAGTACTAGACAAAAATTGAAAGAAAAAAATCTTCATGTAACTGAATGAATAACTGAATAAGTGAGCTGGTTTCACATGGGTTTTTCTTATTTTAACATTCTGAGTAAGCTAGATTAAAAAAATGTGCATTTTTTCTAGTGGTTGCTAAGAAGTTTAGGGACAGTCACTGGTAATATCACAATTATTGTCTCCTCAAATTTTACACGGGAGTTTTCTAATTCTACTGCTACACAAATAACTCATTTTTTTCTATTATATGTTGCCATCTGAGTAATATGGAGGTGGTAGTGGATTGCAGAGACCATTCTAGGCTACAATGATACAATATACAAGAAAGACAGCTATGCTCCACTGGTGTATGGTCCAGTGAAACACAACCTCAGAGGCCAGCTGTCAGTAAAAGCTGATGGCTCCTTGTGACTCTATTCAAAGGCAGTCCTGTCTCTGTATTTTAATTACCTTAGTCTCGCCGTACATACACGGAGACACAGACAGACAGGATATTATGCACCGTTAAAATATGCTCAGTAAAAGAGAGGTCATCATTCTAGATGAAATAGCTGGAGAAGCCAGACTCTGTAGAGGAATGCAGAATTATCTGCAAGGCCACTGGTCACAGCGAGGAAGGACAAGTAAGTTTGAGTTTGTTTTGAGACAGAGACTCATATAATCTCCTGCCTAGCCTCAGTGCTAGGATTACAGGAGTAAACCACCATATTCAGCTGAAGATCTTATTTCTTTGCATGATTCAGGCAAAAAGAAATTGCTCGCCTGTGGTAACTTTCTTTCCAATTTAAAATAAAGTCTTTAATGACTTGAACTGAACTACAATACCACCATTCGGGGGTCATGATACAGTCTAATTTACAATAACATACACGAATGCATAAAAACAGATGAAGTAATATGCTGTAGGGCTTTAGACTCTTGTAACACTGGCTTTATTATTTAAGACAAATGAATTAAAGCAAGTTTTTCTTATCTCAAACATGGCTTTGGGAAGTCAAGTGGAGAAGACTACACAGTGCTTGTGGTAGGTAAGAAAATTTCACTGAATAGCAAATGAATTAAAACAGGACATAAGGTATGGCACTGCCTGGCCTAGGTATGCATGACAGACACTCTACATCAGTTTGATACTCCAGCAGGCATCAAACCATGCCATCAGAATATCAGCTATTATTTATAGAGGATAAATGTGAGACCTTAAAAAAATCTACTTGGGTCTTGTCACCTTTCTTTTCAATATTTACATTGCATATATGGATTTACAACTTCCTACATTAGATGAATCGATTTCACCTTGTTTATTCTTCATAAAGAGAAAAATAAAAACTTAGGCTCTGGGGCTTTAGAGACAAAAACAATTGATTTTTTAAAAAATGTTTGCTATTGATGTTTCCAGCTAAATAATCAATTAGGAATTATTTGATGAATTGCACATGAGTTGAGTATAGAGCTTTGCAAATTACAAAATGCTACAATTCATCCCCAAGGAAACCTGTAGATGCAAGCAATTGTTTGAGGGCTTTAGAAAGTACATGGGTGAATAGGGACTGACTGTAGTTTTACTGAAACACCTCCTGGGAGAAACCAAGAGGGTATCCAGCATGGAATAGGTCTGTCCTTCCCGAAGAAATGTAGAAAGTAATTAGAAATCCCAGACTGGATGACAACATGACAGATTCCACTGTACTGAAGCAAGTTCTTACAATGCTTGGTCATGCTATTAGTGACTTTCTTTCCATTAACCCCAGGTGCCCACATTCTTAGCCATCAACAACATTTTGTATTTGCTGTTAGCGGCAACCTCAACTATTCATTTCTAGTTCCCATGCAGTTCAAGCTTTCAATAGCCTATTGATCGATCTGAAAAGTTCTTACAAAATTCCTCCATTACCCTACCCCTAAGCTCTGATCTTGTCTTCCCTTCAATCCCTTTCGGTTCTGGTCATGTATACTCCTCCCTGGGGACGAAGCAAATGCTGCTCTGTTCTTCACTTTTTAGCCAACATTTCTACTCTGCTGCAAGGTAAGCACTGGCTCCCCTCAACCTTGCACTTACATAATCAGTCTGGGATTTCAGAGCCCCATGAATCTGCCCATCAGGCATTCCCATCCTTGATCTCCCCTAGTTTCTTCTCCTCACCTGCCCCTTTCCAGTCTCCAGACATTTTCCCTCTGCACATTTTGGTAGCAGCCTGTACAAGTCAGTTTTCACCATATGCCACCATGACGAATTCATTCTTGTACTCAAGAATTTAGCACAGGTTATGTTTCCCCTTTTCAGAATTATAAAGCCACTCACTGGGAGCAGCTTTGGTTTTGCACCTGAAGGAACAATCAAACCCCATACATCCAGTCTCTTCCCCTGAATGAAGCTAGCTTTAGCCTGGATACAATGCATGCAGCAATTGTTTAAGGACTATAGAAAGTAAACTGTAGCACATGGACTGAATAATATCGGGATTTGAAGTACCACCAAACAGATAATCAATTTACTGTTTTGTTCTTCGAGTGCTTCCTAGCCTGATCTAGGCAGAAACTCAAATATGGCTATCAGTATAAAATAAGAGTATGAGGAGAAGTCCTCCAGTTCAGGTTGCACGGGGAAATGGGTGCCCCTGGCAGCAACTGCAGCAGCAGCAGAAAGCCCATGAGAAAACGGAACATCTCCCACTCAGATAAGCTGTGGTGCCCAACAAGGAGAGGTGGAGATGGCTGTTGCTTTAGGCTAATTCTCTGTACTCTTAATCCTTGGCTCTGGACCTGGGAGCAGGCACACTAAGTAGAAGCCTCTACATTTTTAGCTGGAGTATAAAATGGGAAGACCTAAGGGAACTGGAAAGCATTTAGGAAATGGTGGTGAAACATTTAGGAAAGGACCTTATGGCATCATTTATGATGTCCTGGGCTCATGACTACCTGTGCAGACACAGAATGGATTGTTAACAGCATACTGATACTGAGACCTGAGCTAAAGGACAGATCATAGTCAGGCTGCAGACTGACCAGTGGCTGGTGTCCTGAGGTCTCTTTGGAATATCAATGCAAAGGCTCTGCACACTAAATCAGTATTGGAACTGGAGCAACAGTTCACACAAGCCGATTGCAACTTAACCTAAACACAACCAGGTAAACTACCTACTAAAACAAAAAGTACCAAATAAGTAACAGAGTCTTAATGCAAGTTTAAAATTTTCTCAGAATATAATCCATTACTATTCATTAACAAGAGAACAACCAGGAAAATTTCAAGTAGCATGGAAAAAAATCAATAGGTGCTAATATTTGGGATTAAGTAAACAGAGCTTCAGGAATCTGTGGGACAATACTGAAAAGGCTATCAGAATGAGAAAAAAAGTATTGAGTATAGGGGAAAGAATATTGTAAACAACTTTCCAACTCTGAGGAACATAAGCCTACAGATTCAGAAGCTCAGCAAACTCCAAATAGGAACCCTCCAAGAAATCCCTGCCAAGACACATTGTAAAGCCCCCTTAGAGAATGTGAAGCCCAAAATGTAGTTTTAAAAGGAGCAGAGAAGCCACGTATAGTGGTTCACATCTGCAATTCTATCAACTTAGGAAGCCAAGATCAGGAGGAGCACAGTTCAAGGACAGCCCAGGCCACCCCTCCCCAGAAAAACAAAACAAACCTGTAATACTCCCATCTCAATCAAGAGAAGCAAAGCTATAAATAGTGGCATGCACCTGTTATCCCAGCTATGTGGAGAAGATAAATAGAGAATGGCAATAACCAGGCCAACCAGGCATACATGTGAGACATGATGGCTCAAGTACCAATCTGGCAAACAGAAAGTGCTGAGTCCAAACCCCAGTACTGCAAACAAACAAACAAACAAAAAGTACAGAAAGACCATAAAATAAAAACAGATATGATGAGTAAAATAATGCTGAGATCTGAGGCGCTAAGAAACTGGTTTCAGTATGACTAGCTTTGGTCAGCTGCCATGTTCAAGTGTGCATCAAAATCATGTGCCAATGGTAAAAAGCTAGATCAGTGGGGCCTCGTCTCCAGATCGCCTAAATCAACAGTCTCAATGGGAATCTGTGTTTTTCTCAAGGTCCCAGGTAACGATGATGTGACTCATCGGGGGATGCACTTTGAGAACCACTGGGCTTTAGATACAATACTTTTGAAACAGCTAGGGCTTTGACATTTAAAATATGTGTTAAGTCGATATTCAAATGTCTGATGTCATATTTTCGTGTCTCAAATTTGAGGAAGACATCTGATGAGTGTGGAGGGCAAGTACAGGTGAGCCCGTGGGGAAACTGAAAGCAGTATCCACTGGCTCTTTGTGGGATGTGAAGGTCCCTTGTACTCACATCACACCTTGCCTAAAGTGCTGGAAGATCAATTTCCTTTTCGAGTTCCAGTAAAACTCTTTTCTAATTTGTCAGTGAACAACTCACAGCAGCCCTCCAGCAGATGAAAATTTTATCAAAGGCTCCTCAGCTCTGCTTTGCAGACAATCACTTGTTCCCTCTTTCAGGGTACTTGAATAGATGCAAATATATTTTGGCACTCAAGCATAACACATTCAAATGTGCCTATGTGTGAATTTCCCAGATGCAGTTTCTGTAGCACTTCTAAAATAAGGGATGAATGTTCAATCGATCTGACAAACCAGCAAGAAGACCAAAG
The DNA here is from genome assembly GCF_000151885.1 of Dipodomys ordii. Taxonomy (NCBI): domain Eukaryota; kingdom Metazoa; phylum Chordata; class Mammalia; order Rodentia; family Heteromyidae; genus Dipodomys; species Dipodomys ordii. The sequence continues at coordinate 563,952 of NW_012267229.1, read as the reverse complement.
GAGTCCACTGATATGAATGGAAAAATTAATTGTATTTCACAACTATCAGCTTTAAGTTACCCTATTAGTGAAAGGGGAAAACAATTAAAATGAGAGATAGTTCCTAGCAATTATAGCACAATGCTAAGGCGCTTCTTGAATCATAATATACCTGAATTTTGTGCTACTTTGTATTATGTATATAAAAACAAAAGGAAAAACCTAGAGTCAAAGACCAAGAAGAGTTAGGGACAAGACCTCCTGGTTAAATTTGTGCTTTCCTTTTCCCACAGACTCATTCCTGTCATGGAATAGTGTAATAGAATCACAGGAATGAGGTGAGCTGAAATTTGAAAGCACATCAAGAGAAAAAAGTATGGTCAGCTGCCATGGCCCATACCCTATATATCCACAAACATGAGGAGAAAAGCATGCCGGGCTTTGGGTAACATACTGTATGCACACAGATGTATAGATAGATATCTCAATATTTACCATGTAGATTATATATGTAGGCCTTGTTCCAATGGTGATAATATGCTAAATTTTAAAAAATCTACTAGTTGAAAGATGTAATTACTACATGTGATTTTTTTTCTGGCATTAGGTCTTTGGGCTTGCTAGGCTGGCATTCGAGCCCTGCAACCATGCCTCTAGCCCTATTTCTTGCTTGCTATTTTTGAGACAGTCTCCTGAGCTTTTCTGTCTAGGCTAGACTCAAACCTAGATCCTTCTGCTCTCAGCCCCCAGAATAGTTAGGATTACAGGTAGTAAGCCAGCAGTGAACTTGTGTTTTTTGAAATGACAGACTAATAAATCTATGAAAGCAATCTACCAATGAAGACACATCTGAAAACCAAGTACTATAACAGTGATAAATTTGAAACTCATAGTGAAAATATATGACACTGTTTATAACGCAAGGTGAGTCAGAAGTCCAAATCAATTGTGGAGTTAATATGACTGGAAATCATTGACTTAGGTTAAAACCCATCTGCATCTTCTGTCCAATACCTTTTTGTTCTATAAAAGGGAAATGGTCTTGGATATGTTGTTAAAAGATTTTTTTTCTGGTATGCCTTTCATAGATTCAATCAATGGACCAGATACCAGTAAGACTTATTCTGAAGACCAAAAGACAATGGGTCCAGAAGAGTACTAGATCAAAAATCAATCCAGTAAATCAGAGATGCTCAAGAGATATGGGTATAATCCAGTCCTGGCTTAGAAAAATAAGATAGAAAAGCATATTCATATGTGTGTATATAAATGTGTATATATATGTACATTATATATAATATATATTATATAAGTTTCAGAGTAAAAGCATCCTTTTGGCCCTGATTGATAATAATAAAGAGTCTATCATAATCTTTTGGTGCAATGTTCTATCTACATAAATATGGCAGTGATGAAATTACTCAAGAGATTCATCTTCAAGAGGTTTGGCTGCCAACTACTAATTCAGAAGACCTGACTTTGCAGAAATTACCTAAGTAATAAAGGACTGTACACATGCTTAAAATATTATTTCATTGGTAAAAGCCAAGATAGTCTTCAATATAAAAATGCTGCTGTGTTTAATTCTATTACTTATTTATTAGGTTTTAGTGAAGCCCATATACTTTTATTTTCTTTTTGCTATAGCCTTTTCTCCCTTTAGTAAAACCTTACAATTGCAGCTGCCAATCTTTATGTATAGATTTCAAACCCTGCCTGATCAAATACCATTCTTCCTTTCCAGCAGTGCAACCCCATCCTAAAGTCAGTATGTATCAGTCATGTCTACTTCTTTTCATTTTATGATATATTTTCTTCACCACAATATACCATATGTTTCAAAAGCATGTTCCAATTATCATTTTAATAATCCCTAGACATCAAGAAATAAGAAGTCGAGAATTCTAACCTTTAATTCCTAAGAGACTAGATAGTCCCCTGCCCCCACCCCCATCCCCAGGATAGGATCTATCAGTAAAAGAAAAAGTTTTAGTGAAAGAAAAAAGTTATCATCTTGCTGCTCTCTCATAATGCCTTGAATCATGAAGTCATCTTGCATTTCATTGCCCTAAGACTTGTTAATGGCATTATACCCAATGTGCAGCATTTTAACACCTTCAAACAAAGCATTTTTATGTCAATTTCATTAACAGTGATACTGAGAAAGCAGCTCAGAGCACAGCAGAACACCAGAGGAACTCAAGCCTATCTGATCTGAATACCATGGCGCCACAGTAATAAAATAATTAGGAGTATCCTGTAGGGTAAGATAAGTCTGATAATTAACCTTCAATGACAATTAGTATTACCACTTTCTTAGTTCAAGTCAGATCTGTGACATGAACAACAAAATTTTAGTTCTTCCAAGCTCTAGTAGCTCATGTCTATAATCTGAGCTACTTAGGAGGTTAAGCTCATGGTGCAAAGTTAACCCAAGCAGAAAAGTCCACAAGATTCCATCATCAGTTAATCATCAAAAAAGAAGGGGTTGTGGCATGGCTCAAATGGTAAAATGCCAGCCAAGAGCAAACAAGCCAAGTGAATTAAAGGTGCTAATGTCAAGCCCCAATACCAGGAAAACAACTAACTAAAATAGGCCTGCTTTTTAAATTGACTTCCCATTTAGAAAAAAAAAATAAAAGCTTAAAATTAAATTGACAGAAAACACAACAAAATTACTGCATTACAGACATATTGTATCTTTAAAAGCCTCAATCCACAAGACACACATAACTCTATAAACAATTACTTCAAGCTAAATAAGCTAGCAATCCTTTTTTTATGAAGAATCAGAATAGCAGAATAAACTCACAATTAAATGTTAAGTTCCAAGCAGTGCCCATATCGAATGGTTCTTACTCTAAAAGAAACCTTGCAGAACAGGATGAACCTGGAGCATTTCCACCATCAAAAAAATAATTCAGCAAAATAAAAATAATTAATTCAAAACCAGTGGAAGGTGTTGGAAGAGAGAGACAATTCATGATTAAAGTAACTTCTTAATATGCTTATTGATAAAAAGGGAATGGTTCTCTTCAAAGTGAAATAGCCTGGCCAGCTCTAATGTTAATCAAGGAACCAAGGGAACATTGCCAACAATGGACAGATGGAAACTATGTAATAGATAGCAGGAAAAAAAATCACACAACTTCATTTCTGATATTCCTATAAAAAATGTCTAGTAGGCTGGGAACAGATGGCTCTCATCTGTAATCCTAGCTACTCAGGAGGCTGAGATCTGAGGATTTTAGGTGGAAGCCAGCTTAAGCAGGCAAATCCATGAGATTCTTACTTCCAATAATCCACCAATAAAGCCAGAAGTAGAGCTGCCTTGGGCAGAAAAAGCCCAGAGACAGCACTTAGGCTGTCTTGGGCCCCAAGATTAGCACACATATACACAAAAGTCTAATAGTAGTCAAATCCTAGATAAACTGAGATAAATTGATTTAGCTGTCAAACTCATAAAAGCCCAAAAAGAAACCAAGAAACTGATCCAAATCGCAGGAAGACAGAGATGTAGAAAATAAACATGCAAACACACCCCCCCCCACACACACAACAATATCCACTTCTGGACTGAAAGTTATGACCCCTAAGGAACACTGTTGAAACAAACAGCAAATGGCAAAATTTGCATGGTGTCTGGGAGTCAGATGATAGTACTGGTGTCAGTTTTGTTGTTGTATAGGAAAATGTCACTGTTTAGAAAAAATATACATCCAGATTTTGAGGGGTTATGAGGTTTTGTTACAGCTTGCATCTCAAATGTCCCCCAAAGGCCCATGCAATCAAGGATTGGTCCCCAGAATGACACGAAAGGAATGGGTGGAACTTTTAAGAAATGGCCCTAACTGGAAAGTCTTCAGAACATAGAAGGTATGCTCTTAAGAGGTGGGGGAGACCAGGAGAACCTTGGGCTCTTCCTCTTGACTTCCGGTTCCTGATCATGAGGTGAGTAATTTGGGGTAGTGATATGGTCCTACCATGGTGAGCTGCCCCATCAAAGGTCCAAAGTCACAGAGCCAATTCATCAAGGGGTACCACCTCCAAAACTAAGGCCTAAAAAAAACTTTTCTCTTTATAAGTTGATCATCTCAAATATTTTTATAGTATTAAAAAGCTTGACTAATGAGGGGCACCATTTACTTTCAAAGTCCTATGCCATTCTTGCATCTTTCCTAAAATATTGAAATTAACTCCAAAGGAATTATAACACACAATACCAAATCCTCTGTACATATTATAACTATTCATAAAACAAATATACACATAGAAATTAAAGTATGAAAAGAAACCACTATGGTGAAATGTATTTTTTAACTTCTGAGAAATCTTTTTCTTATTTCTTTAACAGTAATAACTTTTAGATAATCACATGTATGTTCATGTTTAATTTAACAAGACAATGGCTATGATAAAGCAGACCTCCAGCAAAACAGAAAATAGCATAATGAAGCAGTCTCTACTCTATATGCATAATCAGTAATTGCCTATAAGGTACAGCACTGCCTAGTCAACTTATTTTTCAAAGGATATATACAAAGAACTCAAAAAACCAAAAAACAGATACCTTGGTTTAGGTGTGTGGCCTCCATGATCTGCACACCATTCACAGAGCACTGTGACCCACTGAGGGGTATCAAAGTCACTGTTCCTCCAACGTTCTCAAAGACACAGTGCTCACTCTCCAAGTCAAGGCCATGAAGGACTAAGAAAGAAAAACAAACAATTTTTCTCCTTTGATATCATCATCATCTACAATATTAAGTTCATTTTCATTGTGAACACTCTTTCTTTTCTATGAAAGGGTTGTGAAGTGAATGCAGACAGTGAGACCACTGACATTTTTGTTTTGTTTTGTATTTTTGGTCAGTTGTAGGGTTGAACTCTGGACCTGGGCACTGTCCCTCAGCTCTTCAGCTCAAGGTGAGCACTCTACCACTTGAACCACAGCGACACTTCTGGTGGTTAGTTGGAGATAAAAGTCTCATGGACTTTACTGCCAGGTTAGCTTTGAACTGCGATTCTCAGATCTCAGTCTCCTGAGTAGCTAGGATTACAGGCGTGAGCTACCGGCACCCAGCAAGAACACTGAATTTTAATAGTTCATACCATCAACTGACAGAAATGAACAGATCCTGGGTTTCCTCAAAGGATCTATATCCTCTGTGTAAAGAAGTAAAGTTCTATAGTATTAACTTACGGCTTTCTTAGGGGAAACAATAGTTCAGTGACATGCTTTAATGGCATACCACTAAGTTTCTCTGTCTGATATGGTCACCCAAAGATGACAGAAAAATAGAAGGCAAAAGCGTTCTATGGGTCTGGGACATGACTTCCATGCTTACAGATAATGCATACAGACAATGTATGCAGAGGTTAATGTGACTTTCCATGGACCTCTGCAGCCCTAAGAAGTCTTCAAAAGCTGTCCTATGATGCTCATTGCCACAGCCTATGCCAGTGCTGAGATCTTTCGCTTTAAGTAAGTTGCTAAGGATCACCTACTTACCTCTGAGTATCTGGGTTGTGACTGTCTGAAGAATGGCAGATATGAACTCTGGTCAAACCTGTATGATTGTTTTTGGGAGGACAGGGGTGGGAGGAACTGAACCCAAGGTTCTGTGCATGCTAGGACAATCTCTACCACTTGAGCCTAGGGTGCCCCTAGCCTAGGATTTTAGGTAGTGCTCTCACCACTGTCTCAGAGCAGACTAAATAGCTCCCACTCTTTCTACAGAACTGTACTATCAAACATTTACCATCACAGGAACATGTGTTTTTCCCACTCAACACCATTCAGAGCTACTCCAAAGGTCAAATGCACAATTCAACTAAGAGGCATGATGCCAAAGCCCACTCAGAAGTCTGGGAACTTCTGTGGTTTATTTTCAGCTCCCCTGGCTCCCAGGAAATGGTAAACTCATATAGAACAACTATTATTAGCTTGATTCACAGCTTACACTTGGTAAGAAAGCAAGTTCATTACTGAACACATTTGAATAATTTAGGGTCTAGGGGTTTCACAAATCCTTACCTCCCTACCACTAGCCTCCCCACCCTCCACCCCCACACACACATATACACCCACCATCACCTAGTCCTCCTCCACAAATTGCCCATATGATGCTCGGAAAGTCCAATAGGACCTCTGTTCAGTCTGAATCGCTGGCTTTTGTATCTGTAGGCCTCAGAAAAACTTTTAGAAAATACATGTCCTCTTTGGGCAGGTAAGAGAACCTTCCCTGATAAAGCCTGAAGCCCTTTATCTGTATCTGCTGGCTTATTTCCATCCATCGCTAACCACTATAACAAGTGCAGAACGGTTTAAGTACTTCTGAAAGTGCTGAAAGGTTGAGAATATGTGCAGGGTGGCAGAAAGGACACAGAATTCCATTTTATTCACAAATTAACTCATGCATTATTTACTTCAGTTGTATTCATAATTAGAGAGACACACACACTGACCAGTATTATATATAAATGTTTTTCTTTTTAAAATTACTTCAATGTCAATCATTCAAAAGAAAGTTTTTCATCAAGTAAGATTTTGTTAGAAATCATTGGGAAGAGATTCTTTTTTTTTGGTGGGGGGAGGGGGGTCCGGTCATGGGGCCTGAACTCTGAGCCTGGGCGCTGTCCCTCAGCACTTCAGCTCAAGGCTAGCGCTGTTCCAGCTGAGCCACAGCGCCACTTCTGGCTTTTTTTTTCTTTTTGCTTATGTGGTGCTGGGGAATCAAACCCAGGCCCTCATGCATGCAAGGCAAACGCTTTACCACTGAGCCACCTTCCCAGCCCTGGGAAGAGATTCTTGATAAAGAGTCTTACCGATATCTTGCTCTGTTGAAGCATCTTCTCTACCAACATATGTCTGACCTTCCTGGGAAGAAAAGTCAAGTCATATTTATTAATAAGAACAGGAAGATGGCTTGCTTTTCTGTCTTCATTCAAGCCCAAACTGGCTGATGGCTGATGCATGGGGAAAGGAATGTCTGGGGCAGGCCACAGCCGCAGTGCAGTTAGGGATACTGTGGTTCTGAGAGAATGCCATTCAGTGTTGCACAATGATAGCACCAATGCTGAGGCCCATTGATCAACAATGGTTAGAACTCTGCCTTGGCATGAATGAACAATCTGCTCATGGCCACATCTCACTGAGTCCCTGATACTTTCTGGAACAATTCTTCTTCTGTGGTCAGGGGTTTATTTGTATCTGAAGGCTTGATATAGGGGAGACTATAAAACTCAAGTGTAAGACCAATCTCATCTTAGGTCATATATCAGGGAGAGAACATATATGTATGTGTATATATATATATGAATGACAAATCCTAGTTCTAGGTACTTGCAACTTTCTTCCTCAGTCTTTCTGATTTTTAGTGTCTTACCATCCCCCTCCTGAAGCTACACAACAGAAGCCAAAAATGAATGACTCATCATTTAACTGAAGAACTAAATAAACATGAGAACTTCAAATACCACACAATCCCAATAAGCTGTTGAAAATCCTCAAAGGGCTCAAGGATTTGTTGTATATTCTTTAATTTAAAAGTTGCATTCATGGCCATAAAGTATTATAATAAACCTTGCTAGAGTCTAAAGGGAAAAGTGGAAACAAAATTAGAATGTTCCACTTAAGCAGTTTCTACCTTCAAGTGATATAGGATGATTCCAGTACTCAGAAGGTCGTCATCAATGCCAATCAAATGAGGCAGTTCAGAATCCAAAACAACGCCAATCCCTTCTTTCCTAAGGGCTAGGGTTTGTTCCTGAAATTAGAAGAAGAAAGGGAAAGGGAAAGGTTATTTTGTGGAAAGAGAATTTCAGATTAGTTATCTTGAAGATTGTGAAAAGCAGTTACCTTATTCTTTTTTAAAAATTAAGAAAATGAATGTTAAACTTCATGTGGAAAACCTGGCAAGGTGAATTTGGAACAATTAAAAAGCTCAATATTAAGATAAAATTAAAGCTTGACATACAACTTTTCTGAAGTCAGTCCCACAGCTCATCTTCCTTGGGGAAAGATTTTAGAATCACTGTCTGTAATCTTTGACCTTTCTACTCTCATTCACTGTTAGCCCTTCTTCTCTAGACACTAAGGTGACTCGATCTGGGTTTCAGGCAAGCACCCTATTCTGTGCACCCTTGGGATTAGGCATTCTTGGGCCCAGAGCTACCTCCAGTTCCTGCCTCAACTTCTCCAAGTCTGCTTCTGCTGGATCTTTCACCCACATACGTATCTTCAATCAATGTCTCACCCTTAGCCACTATTCCTATCATCACTCTTGAGCCTGGACCTTCTAGCTACCACCAGTTTAATTTCTATGGACCCTTTGTGAGAAAAATCACTTCCCACGTGTCATTCTCCAACTCTTTCGAACCTACTCAACAGAGGCTGGCATCTTTGGATTCTACCTCAATTCACTCCCTTGATGGTCTCATCCTCATTCCTGACTTTACTTGCCATCCATATGCTAAGGACTCTTATGTTTTTTAAATTATAAAGGTGATGTACAGAGTGGTTACATTACATAAGTCAGGTAATGAGTACATTTCTTTTTGAACAGTGTCATTCCCTCCAGATCCCTCTTCCCACCAAGTTGTATAGTTCATTTCCAACATAGTATCTAGTGAGCATCACTGCTGTATTATTTCACCCTTTGTCCCACTGTTTCTATGCACCCAATGGATAGTAAAAGACAAAAAATTACACCTGGACATGATAAATTAAAATAGAACTCTAAACATTCACACAGTGAGACCAAAAGAGGTTACTATTGGGAGAGGATCAGGAGGGCTCAATAGCTATGTGCATATGATCATATAAAATGATGCTTACTGAAATGAACTCCAAGAAATGGAAATAGAGGTTTGTAATTGTACAGTATACTAAGTTCTTTTTAAAAAATACCAGAGGAGAGATCTCCCTTAAATTCCATACCTATGTACATATACCCACAAACTCAATCTGTTTGTGGGATACCAGATATGCAGCTCAAACTTACCACATTTGAAAACACAACTCCCATCCCATCCAGGTAAATGCCTCCTTTACTAAGACCCATAACTATGGCTGTCCTTTCTTTCTCTAAATGTTATACTAATAGTGTTGACTCCTGCCTTCAAAATATGCCTCAAATCTGCTGACACCAAACCACCTGCAATCACCTTCCCCTGTCTCAAATCATCACCACCTTTCACTTGGATACTGCAATAATAATCCAAGTCATCACTTATGCCCCTATGTGAAAGATACACAATTCAGCAGCCAGTGGAATGTCAGAGGAGGTTAGTCCTCTGCTGGACCCTTCAATGACCTTCAATTTTATGTCTTTATAATGTTTTACAAGCTTAACCCAATCTTACCACTTCCTAACCCACAGTCTCCTGCCTCTGTCCCTTTGTCACTCCTATCTAGGGAGCCAGGGCTCCCAGCTATTCCTCAAATTTGCTGGCTAACATTCTTTTCTGCAGGTTACTGTTATTGCTTCTGCTTTTGAGACCAAGATGTCTTCTGCCACTACTATTCTCTTCCCTGAAAACAGGGTCCCCCAATCTTGGCACTACTGACATTTACCTTCTGTGATTACTGGTGGTTGTTTGGCAGTGTCCCTGGTTTCTATCCACTAGGCTAGTAACACCTTCCTTTCCCACAAGATAGTGACAACCAACAATGTCTCCAGGAATTCTCATGTGTCCCTTGGGAGACAAAATAGTCTCCAGTTGAGAAACACTACCCTAGATAGAGGCATCGTTTGGCCCATCACTTCTTCATCCCTTACACAAAAGAGCAAGCACAAACCTTCCTCGTGACAATTGGTTTCTCTTCTTAGCAGCTTCTCAACTGACACTTGTTAAATGAATGAATGCTGGATACATGGAGTTCAGAGCAATGTAAAAAAAATAACAGGAGAGATATGTCTCTAAGAAAAGACTGGCAGGGCCACAGCTAAACATCAACACAACTGGCCAAGACCAAAGACCTCATAACTCAAAGACCTTGTGAAGTTTGAGTCTAACCCAAGTAGTTACTGAAACCTTGTCTTCAAAACAAAATAAGCTATGTCGGGCGCTGGCGGCTCACGCCTGTAACCCTAGCTCCTTGGGAGGCTGAAATCTGAGGATCGATGTCCAAAGCCAGCCCAGGAAGGAAAAGTTCGTGAGACTCTTATCTCCAATAAATCACCAGAAAACCAGAAGTGACGCTATGGCTCAAGTGATAGAGCATTTGCCTAGAGCTGAAGGACAGTGCCCAGGCCCAGAGTACAAGCCCTATGACCAACAACAACAACAACAAAAAGCTAAGTGCTTGTTGCTCACAGCTGTAATCCTAGCTATTCAGGAGGCTGAAATCTGAGGACTGCAGTCCAAAGTCAGCCAAGGAAGGAAAATTGTGAGACTTTTATTAAACATCAGAAAACCACACATGGAAATGTGGTTCAAGTGCTAGAGAGATAGCCTTAAGCAAAAAAGAGACAGTGCCCAGGCCTAGAGTTCAAGTTAATGGACCAGAACAGTTAATTAATTAATTACAAACCCAAATGCTGGGGACTCATACTTGTAATCCTAGGTATCTGGGAGTTGAGATCTGAGGATCTAAGTTCACAGCTAGTGTGGGCAGAAAAGTCTGTAAGACTCCATCTCCAAAGCAAAGAGCAGGTCTAGAAATATGACTCAAGTGGCAGAGTGCCAGTGAGCAAGGAAGCCAAGCATACTCTGAGTTCAAAGGATGGTACCACCAAAAACAAAAACCAAGAAAGAAACAAAATGATAACTGCAACAACAACAACAAAAAGGCCTGGGGTTATAGCTGAAGTAGAGCACTTACCTAGGAAGGAGGAGGCCTCAGAGCAATCAAGTCCTGTTTCCAGTGGGAACCTGACAAATTCCAGAAGATAGCAGACTGAAAGTAACATTTTCTGACTTGAGGTTGAGCTGCATTCTGTTCATACTAAGTCACATCTACAGCATGGCACTACTCTGTGCTTATAGATGTGAGGGAAGTAAAGTAATAGAGAAGCAATTTCCAAGTAATAATAGTAATAAATGCTCTAATCAAAGATACTTCTAGTGAATCCTTCTTCCTCCCAGTAATGACCAAGGCACATCCCTGTTTGTGGAAGCTGCTGAGCCATAAGCACTAATCCTTTTATTCCTGGGATAAATTAGTATGTTTGAATGGCAATGTTAACATACAGCCTACCGTTCTTTAGGTAAGAGATTCAGAACTTCTCAAGTCAATGTTCAAGGAAAACTAAAATCCTGCAGAAAAGGAAATCCAAAGAGGTCTGAGACCAAGAGGGAAAGACAGAGAAGTCTCCCAGACCTCTCCCTCTGCAGACAGAAATCCAAGTTTCAAGTGTACGCCTAAAGTGTACACCTAAGTCATGCAAGAGGGTGATGGAATGAAGTGGGGGGAGGGGGGAAGGTGGGTTAAAAAAAACACATAAAATCACCACTTGAAAGAAAGCAATTTAATTTAACAACCATTAAATAGATATGCAGAGAAAATGACCAGTGCATAACTTAGTTTCAAGAAAAGGAAATGAAGCGTATCATTGTTCTTCAATTACTCCTCTTATCAGCCAGGCTCTCATTCCACGGCTGGGAATATCAGGCTTGGAGGTCAGTAGACTTCAGTAACCTTGATTTATTCTATGAAGGCCCTTGCAAATCTTAGCTAAAAGGAACATTGTACATAAAACCATACCTACTCCTGCCGCTCAGATATTGGTCATAATTCATGCACATATAAGCACAAATAGGAAGCATGTGATTTCTTTTTAAAAGCTATATATGACAGTACAGAATTTAATCACACAGCTGCAGTTCATAAAATAATGTCCCCACTGGAAGGTTGGTTGCTTTGAATATAGTGTTGACAACACGGGCATGTTTGCTCCCTGGCAATGAATGGTCTCAGGCCTCTAGGTCCATGTGAAAAGGAAAATAACTGCTCTCCTAAGTCCAGAAGTATATGCATTTCCTTTTTGCTAAAAAGTCGACAATAAACCCCCCCCCTTCAGAATGAAAAGGCAATATTTTAGACGATAATAGCTCCCACTCAAACTAGAAAAATTGCTTTGGACTATATCCAAGTTTCGTTTAATGTTCTTTAAAAAAAAAATAGAAAAGCATTTTTTCCCCCTTGAAGTAAGTCTCACAGATTTTGAAAAGCACTGGCAATTCATAACTTTGGATCATTTGGTCAAAAGCATTGCTTGTTTCCACTCATCCCCACCACACATACATAGCACAAAACCCGCATATACGCACACTGACATCCATATATATAATGGGGAAAATCTGAACTTAGAGAAAGTTTTCCTGGATGGAGAGTGGAGGTAGATGAATTTGTGATTAATGCTGCCCTAAAGCTCTATGACATTCAAGCTGCATTCAACTACATGATATTATAAAAGTGTCACCTCATAAAACTGAAAACGAGGGTTTAAATCATTGCTCAAGTGAAAAAGTAATTTCAGACAAAAATATCTATCACATATAAAATATTTATTGAGTGGCATCTACTGTTATACATAATTTATGAAACACCTCTTGGATAAGATGGTATACTTCACGTAGCAGAGTGAGCTACCCTCCCCCAACCCCTGGCATACTGGGCCCCAGGGGAAGAAAGAAAGGCAAAATATGTACAGTTGCAAATATCTTGCACTGAATCAAAGCTTTCCGGCCACCAAGCTAATATGAAAAAAAAAAAAAAAAGGAAAACTATGGTCCAACTACAAGTGTCAAAAACACAACATCAGCTTATTTTAAGTATCACGTTCATTACATTTGTTAATAATACGTTTAGTATGTTTTCCTTCAGCCTCCAGATACCTATTCAGGTAAAACACCTCTGAATTTAAAACATATGTCCAATGCTGGGACTGATATGGAATCACCACTAACACTCTACAGGGTGATTACAAGAAGGGCTACCTGGATTCCAAGGGAAAACACCCTATGAAGACATGGTTCATCAGGAATATTCCCACATTTTCATTTCAGCTGTATCCTTAGTATCTAGGAATATACCTTATGAAACTCAACAACTTCCTTGAATAAATGAATAGGAAATGAACAATACAAAAACTTACTGTCTGGGGGTGTAGCTCAGGGTAGAACAGGTGCTTAGGATGGCAAGGCTCCAGGTTCAATCCCCAGACAAAACCCAACAACCAAAAACAAAACAACAACAACAAACTCACTAACAACAAAAACCTACCCCCTTATCCTATTTGGGACACCCACCTGGAAGGCTCAGGAGTGGATGAGCACAATCTTGATGATGAGGCTGCCCCATCTGCGAGCAGAGCACTCTAAGAGTGGGAATTGGTTCCCCACTCTGAGTTAGCCCTACACAGGAATCATTCAATAGGTGCCTAAGTAGATAGACTGTTTCCCAACCAGAAAAAAAATTAAATGTCAGAATCACTTTATGGAAATTTGAGAATTATGTCAACAGTGAAATTTTGTAGAGTTGACTCACATCTATCTGTGTGTGTGCACATGCACGCTTGTGGGTAGGTGGGGGGAAACAGGGGGAGAGGGAGAGTGTATGTGTCCAGGGGCTTGAACCACCTCTAGCCCTTTCTACTGCTATTTTTTTTGTATGGGGGTCTTGTGATTTTGCACCATTTCAGAGGGTGATTCTCCACCTATTCGTCTAGCATAGTTATACTGACAAATAGGACCCTCCATACCCATCTTATCTGTTAAGAATGGGCATCTGGCTTTTTGCATAGGCTAGCCTCAAACCATAATCCTTCCAGTCTCTGCCTCCTGAATAAAAGTTGACTCACATCTTATAAAGTACACTCAACTTCTACAACTTGGTACACTTAAAAATGTGTGGGAGTAGCGTTGACACAATGAAGACCTTAAAGTGCATGCCTCATGCGGGTATCTGGAGGGAGGGCGGGAGAAGAATCAAAGACTTCCATAAAAAAATAAAATAAAAACTTTATTTGCAATAACTAGTATATGTCTGAGACAAGCAAAAAAGGTTAGGTGAAATGAACCCCAAGATAAGGGCTCAAATGTTTTCTCTTTCTTGCTATTGTTTCTAACATATTTATAAGATGATTTCTTTGTTGCTTTGTATGTCCCTCCCCCACGGTATAACCCCTGCTTTCACTGTATTTGATGTTGGTATAATTTGTGGAGGGGAAGAGAAAAAACAAGTTGCTTAAATGGGGATACAGGTGGATCCGTTGCAACAATGAGATATACAAGATGTTATGTGGAAAACAAACTTTACAACTTTGGCGCAGGGAGGGGAGGTGGGAGGGGAGGGTGAAGAGGGGAAGGATGTGAAGGGGAAACAAAAGAGGCGGCAACAATGCTTGATAAAAAAATGTACTCATTACCTTGCTCATGTAATTGTAACCCCTCTGTACGGTATTTTCACAATTAAAACTATATTAGAGCTATTCTGAACATTTTTAATCCATGTGATTTTACTTAAAAATGTATCAAATAGAAAAGAAATTGAAGATTTCTTATATTTCACTAGAATATCTCTTGATTTCAAGAGCTGTTCCCTAAAATATCCTTCTAAATTAAGAAAAGACTATGGGATCTGCTTACTGTGTACAGACATTTTTCATATAGGCTTTGGATTTGAAGCACCAATTACCTTAGCCTACACCTGTCTGAGGATGTCTTCCTCCTTCTTTATACCTGATTGAATGACATCACAGTTAGGACACTGTGACCTCCAAATATGGAAGATAAACTGCATGGTCTTCAAAAGTTAAAAATTTCTCAAGAAGTATTAAGCTACTTTAAAGTTATGCAGATTATTTGATTTTTCTCCCTAGATAAAGAAGTTTTCCTTTATCCTTGATACTCAATGGCTTAATTAGGATATATCTCAGCACTGAACATTTTGTACTCTACATTTTCCTGGAGCACAGTATATTCTCCTAATTGTCTGGCTCAGTTCTTTTATTTTTTATTTCATGGCAATTGTCTTATTTCCCATTTTGTCATCTGTTGACTGTCTACTTCAGGAATACCAATTCTCCTTCTATCACATTTTCTTTGTCCTCCATATCCTTAAGCTTCCCATTGCTTTAATGTCTTGCTCCTTTCACTGGTGTTTACTGAGATTATCTAGCATTTGTTCTCAGTAACTTGATTTTCAGTGGCATCAATCCTTTTCCTTGAGGTTTCTAATTTTATTTATTAGTCCTTCTATCATGTTGTTTTAGACCTCAAAAATCGTTCTTTATTCTATAATCTCCTTTTATTATCATCTTGCTTTGTTTATCGAATTTATGTTTCTCATTAACTTGTTCCATGGAATACAACAGTTGTTAGGAACTCTTTGCTATGCCTTGAGTGGTTTTTTATCTAGATTGGGATCTGTTGTCTTTTGATGCAATAATATCTTTCTTTCTCTGTTTCTTTTTTTCCTCTTTCTTCCTTCCCTTTCTCCCTCCCTAGTATTTTTTCTTTCCTTTATCCCTGATCTATGGCTACAGTTATACTTACATAATGGTCCTATTTCTTTTCTTCACTTTGCATGAGTGTAAGTATGTTCAAAAAAAAAATCCTATATGGTATAAAGCAGGGCTCTTGTCCTGCCCTGTATGTGATCTTTCTACTTGGAAGACAGAAAAAAGTTTGCATTTTATCTACTTTTCTCTAAATACATGGAATGAAAGGGGGCCAGAGACTGAGGCACTGTGAACCCTATGCTCAAGTTCCTGAGTTCTGTGTTATAGCGTAGGAAAAGTCATTAAATGGCTCCTTGCTGTTTGGGAAGGAACTGGATTCCCATGAGGAATAGGAAACCTCCTCCCTAGTGCTTCCCTGATTCACAAAGCCTTCACTTACTAGAAAGCATCAGCATGGCTGATTATTCAAGTTGCTACTTTCAACCATTGTTATTGCTCCTCAACAAGAACAAGAAAGCCAACTGTTTCTCTCAGGACTAGAGGGCACTGAGAATCCCCATAGATTCTGCTTCTGAGGCTCAGTCTTAGGAACATCCATCACTACAACCTTTCCTTCCTTTGGTGCCCCCTTTTCTCACCTGCTTCTTCGTGATTTCAAGGGACCATCATTGTTGAAGGCTTGTGTATTAATTTTGTTTTTTATTACTATTTACTCATTTCTCTGAAATCTATGACACCATCTCCAACTGACTTCTGGGTATCAAAGTTAAGCATAGAATTGCAACAAGTAACAAAAAGGGAAGCAAGGAACACAAGGATGTTCTTGCCTTGAGATCTCTTGAGCAGATACACAATCTGAAAACATGGGCATGAATAAAAAGAACCTGTGAGCTTTCAGATTACTTTGTAAGCCCAGGGGAAAAAAATGGTCTGGAAAGCCAGGCAGATGCATCATTATGTCACTCAGAGACTGGGAAAGCATTGAGAATTCTGAAAAGGTTGAGATTTCAAAATCCAGTGAAGATGAGTATTAGGAGAAGGAATAAAGGAATATGGGGAGAGGATTAGAAAGGAAGGCCTGGCTTGACAAAAATCGAAGAGATTAAGGGACTCTCAGTAACATATACTTTACACTGATTGACCTTAAGTAAAGACATTCTCCTCAACTGCATTATTTCTCTTAATGAGAAATATGAAAATGGAGAGATGCAAAAGAATCTGATAAATGCATAGGAGATTTTTATAGCTAGAGGAAAAAAATCCTGGCATTCCTTTGTAATATTTTCTAGGCAACTCTGTAGGTAGATGTTGTTTACTTGTTATAAAAACACCAATTTGACTAGCAAGGTAATATATTTTTATAATCTATAAATGCTTAATATTCACTGGCACAACAAAAATTAGCTCTAACATCCTGAAAGAAAACCACAAACTGGCATTCGCCCAGAATACATTATTTCTTGCTTACTCTTTTCCACAAAGAATAGCTTCAAGTCTTGTCTATCTAAGAGAGAAATGAAATGGTTGCCAGAATAACCAAGAAGCCAGTAAAACTGCCAACTGCCTCAATTACCACCCTGCTTTGTATGTTGGTTAACCTGCTGCCCATTCTCTTTGGGGCCACAGATACTGAAACTGGGATGGACACAGACCTTGCTTAGATGAAGTTCAGCTCCTGTACAAGGCCCTAGCCCAGTGCCCAGGTGCCCTCCATCACTTCACCTGGCTGATTGACCTCAGAACACTCAAAGTATCAAAACTATCTCACCTACGGGTTTTATGTCTGTCTGGCTTCCAGAAAGCTGATGTAGGCTAGCATATCCCAGGGAAGGAGTCAGTGAGAAGCAAATCTCTGAATGGTCTCCAGAACCCAATCTGCCTCTTTTCAGTCCTGTTTTTATGCCCTTTGCCAGGAAAAACGCAGCTTTTGAACTTCAAAATAGTTACAATGGCAAGAATTATTCAGAAGTCTATAATAAGAGGACCTTGTTAAAAATGTTCTGATTTGATTCTAATAAACCATGATGATTTAATGTGTCCGAAAAAATCTGCAAGTAGCATCACAAAGTTAGCACGCAATTGCCACCCATTAGATCACAGAAGTCGAAATGAAAAACGAAAAGGCTGCCTGGCACCAGGAGCTCCACCCACTCCCTATCATCCTAGCTACTCCCTATCATCCTAGCTACCCAAGAGGCTGAGATCCCAGGATCAGGGTTTAAAGCCAACTGGGTAGAAAAACTAAGAGTCTTTTATCTCCAATTAATTAGCAGAAAGTCAAAGGTGGACGCGTGGCTCAAGTGGTGACAACCATGAGTTAAAAAACAAACAAAAACCAAGCTAGAGCACATACCCCTGAGTTCAAGTCAAGCTAGAACACAAGTTTCTGAGTTCAAGTACCAAAAAAATACTGATTTTAAAAAAAAAAAGAAAGAAAGAAAAAGAAAAAAGAATTCAAAAGCATTCCAAAATCTTGGGGTTTTTTTTCCCCATGAGTTTGAAACAACTAATATTACCATAACTATGGTGAGAAGGAACACATTTAGGCCAGATGGTAAGTAGTCCCAGCAATCAACTTACCAGGGCAGAACCTGGTTACTACTGACTCATATTAACACACTTACCTTTCCTGGCATTACTGGAAGTCAGCTAAACAGTAAGTACAATTAATACTGTCCTTTTAGAGAGCAGAAACTCTTGGGGCAGTTCAATTTCCCACTACACTTCCTACTGCAGAAACATCATTCTTTATTTAAATACCAAACTGCTAACTGTTGGCGCACAGCACAGAGATGATTCTGTGTGGATCTTTTTTGATGAAACAGTCTTCTTTGCTGAGCAAATCATCCAGATGCTGGTATTTAAATTATGCAAAATACATAATACCAATTAAAGAAATTATGTGTGAAAATATGCAAGAGCAAATTTCCTCACATTAATATTTAACTAGACTTTTTAAGTAGAGCAGGATCTTATGATCACAAGTACTTTAGCATATTTGACCTAAATGGAAGCTCAAAATATCCAGGCAAGTTCTCAGCTGGTGTACAAGGACATTTTCTATATAGTACAAACTTTAACATGCAGGGAGACAGCTAAATGAAAGGATTATTTTAAATGGGATGTTGTATCCCAGAAAGTGCCAGTCTGACAATGGCCTTAAAATTCTTGTCTTGCAAAGCTGTTTCTTACTCACAGAAAGATGTTAAGCACATCTCTGCTTCCTAGCCTTAGCTCAAGTGATAAAATCCGGTCAGACAACCTTCAGATTTCTGATCTTTCTTCCCATCCTTCTTCGCCCTCAGAAATCATTTGGAACTTCTTCACGTCCACTCAAGCCCTGTCCTTTACACTGACTGCAGCTATTCAGCCTCACCATCTGGATCAGAGCCACACATAGACCAGTGATTTTTACATGTGTAGCTCATGCTCTCTCCTGCTAGATCAGATTTTCCAAGGAGCTTCCAAAAATACCACACTGAGCCAGTACCCAGTCCTTTAAGTGTGTAATTCCAGAAAAGCCTAAGGAAAAAGTATTTTCTTTAGGCTCTTAGGCCTTTTACATCTAGAATTGAGACAGTTTTATATCCTTTAAACACTGAGCATCCTTTGGTTGGGTGCATTTGACAATACTTAAAAGGACAAGTGTTATGACCTATTCCTTCCTTCCTTAGTCAGCTGCTTCTGTGATTCACTGAACCAGTACATAATGAATATCTCTTATCTGACAGGTGTAAGTCTAAACCATTAACATATCAGTGAATAAAGCACACACATTCCTGCATATTATCTACAGCTACACCTCAAAAATATGTATCTATATCATATATACAAATATACCCCTGTTGTATAAACATATATACACACCAATCTATTGACCTTTAAACAAATTTGCCTATATCCATCAATATTATAGACACTATGATCATCCACATACATATCTTGTTATCTTCCTAAGAAGAAATAGCTAAAATTACATGTGTGTGCACATGCACGCGCGTGCGCGCACGCGCACACACACACCTCTCTGGTCTTTGCAAATAGCATTTTGATTCATCCAAAAAGTGTCCAAGATCCTAGTATATGGTGTAGTCATTACAAATAATGTTAAGCCCAAGAAAAGTCTAAGTCACATGGACTTAGAAGTCAATGTACATAGATTTTTCAGAATTGTAGCAAAATTCAACTCCACTGGGCCAAGCTGGACACTAATGGGCTGCCAACTTCTAATCACAGACTACATATCCTTCCTCCTGAGTTCCATTTAACAACTCAGTGCAGCACCCCAGTAAATATCATGCAGTGCCACAGGAACGCTGAGGTGTCTCTGTCCCACATTGTCCAACATGAGAAAGGCTGATGCTTGCTTCCTTTGAATGATGTAATGTAATGCTGGTGTCAATTCTTCAGAGGAGTCAAGAGTTTTTGATGCATGTTACAAAGGCTGAAACCACAGTCCCCTGACTCCATCTATTATACAAAGACCTGGGGACTCAGCAATTTGGAATGGCCTAAAACCAGAAAGAAAGTGGGCTGAGTGTAGTCATCAACCAAAGTCACATGTGTAGGATAGATGCGGCATGCTTCATGATTGAAACTAAAATACTCCTTTGAATCAAGTATTGCTCCCAAGCCCCACCCAGTCCTAGAGACAAGATAGCTAGGGTTGGGAAGGGATTACATTATCTGCTGAAGCAGCACAGCTAATTGGCTGGTGGTTGAACTCAGATCAATTGTGCAAAATGCATGCTCTCATACCTCTTCATTCTGTCCTCTAAAGCCCACACATAAAAGCAACTCCCTCTCAGGTTTATTCCTATGCTTTGAACCACTCACTTTTGATATACAAAGCATTTAAAGGATTCTGAGTCTATATCAAATAAAGGGGAATATTTAAAACCCCTCAAATCTCAATAAGGCATTGCTATCTCTGATTTCGTATTTGAGACTGTAGTGGCCATATTTCAAGCAAAATAAATCTTTAAATCATGACACAAAAAGTTAAACTTGTCTCAGTTCGCTAAATATAGAAAACCATCTCAAAAACTGATTTAATATAGAAAAGTATTTTGGCGTGTGTTAAAAATTATATCTGGTATTTACCACAGCGTGATTTATGATGAAATAAAACTATTAGTTTTCATCCAAAATGATCAAATGTTTGTGTCTGTGTACATGTGATTGTATATGATTCTTATATATGTAAATGCAGTACTCTAGAGTACAATGGATGGCTTATACAACAGACATTTATTGTTCAGTTCTAGAAGCTGAGAAGGCTAAGATACGGCATTTACAGAGTAGTTTTCTTCTAAGGGCTCTCTTCTTGGCCTATAGGCCAAGAAGCCATCTTATCTCTAGGCATTCATATTGACCATTCTATCCTCTTCTTCTAAGACCATCTGTTCTACTAACTAGGGTCCCATCCTTAATATTACCACTTCATGTAACCATAACTACCCTTAAAGACACTATTTCCAAATAGTCTCATAAAGTATAAGGACTTTAGAGATTTTGGAAGGACAAAAATCATTGCAGAGCATATGTATGGGTACTTACATATGTGTATGTGTATATACATATATATTTATATGTATATATAATATATATTTATATATAAATATATTTATATATATAAATATATTTATATATATTTATAACTCACTTAGCATATAGAATATATCTATTATATACTGTTACTATATAAACATGTATTTAATATTTATGTTGAATGTATAGAATATATAAAAAATATAATGAATAAATATGAGGGAAAAAGAGACATATTGAGCCTACAAAGATGTTCCATACTCGCTATACTCCAAAATAGAATCAGAAGCGATCTCCGGCTAATTTCTTCCTTATACAGTTTCAATTTTCCAAATTTCTTTTGACAAATATACTTGTAATAAAAAGAATACAATGTAAGTAATATAAATGTAAAGGAGTATATTTCTATACAAAGTTTTAAAATATATTTTATTCAGAATATATTTCAGTTAATCATATATATTTCCAAGGATGATTTTTATTCTATGCTATATACTGCTCTGGAGATAAAATTCCAAAATGATGAATCAAAGGAAAAGCAAAAATGTATCTTCCAAAATGACAGCCTAGAGACCAGTTCTCCAAAGGTCATCTACTAAGAAATTCTGCAAGTAGATGGACGCCAAGTGAACTTTCAGCCACCAGTTTACTAATAGAAATCATACCTGAAATATCTACTTACATTTTTGGCCAAAATCACCATCTTGTGAAGATGTCAAATCCTGTAAAGATGCTGGTTTCCCTTACTTGCAATACTTAGTAAACATCTAGGATAATCTTATTAGATGAGCAGAAAAGCTCAAATGCTATGTACATCTGACTATATAAGATGATCCAAAACAAAATGAACCCCAAGATATGGATACAAGAGTTTTTTCCTTTGTTGTTGTGATTTTTTTTGTTTCTTTTATATGTTCTTCCCCCTTAGGTACATCTCCCGTTGCCACTGTATTTGACTTTGCATCTTCTATATACATTTATCTAATTTGTATATACATCTTGTATATACATTTATCTAATTTGAAAAGGAGAAAGGGAATAACAAAATTCGGAAACAAAGACACAGTATAACCCATTACAACAATAATACCCACAAGACACTACATTGGAAATGAAGCTTACAACTTCGGGGGCAGGGAGGAATGGGAAGGTGGGGGAGGGAAGGGGCAGTAGGAGAAAAACAAAGGAGGCGGTAGCAATGTGCGACAAGAAATGTCCTCATTACCTTACTCAGGTAGCTGTAACCCCTCTGTACAGCATCTTCACAATAAAATAAATATTTTTAAAAACATCCAGTATGATGCTGAGTGCCTAGTTATGAAATGCCTAGCTCTAGCTCTGAATGCCTAACTCTGAAATAAAATACTAAAGCATATCTTTTTCATAAGTTGCTTTGGAGGTGTGTGTGTGTGCATGTGCGTGCATGTGTGTGTGTGTATGTGCACGCGTGTGTGCATGCATGCAGTCTCGTAGCTTTCTCCTGAAAAGGGAGTGTATCTCCTTACTGGTGAGTAAGTGAAGATCATCCCTTTAAGGTTTTTGTTTTGTTGTTTTATTTTTTAGGAATTAGACATAGCATCCTCCTCCTTCTGATGATAAGATATCCAATCTGATTAGTAAAATCAAATTAATGAACCAAACTGTTCTAACTGCTGCTTACACCATCAGTGATGAGGGTTTGTCCAGAATTTAAATCAATACAAGAGGGAATTTCTGTCCTGGCTGTGTATAAAAGATAAGGAGACAGAAGGAAGGTCCCACACAGAGGAAAGCCCAACACAGGTACTCAACAGTGACCACATAAATGACTGATACTTTCTAAAACCACCCAACCCTCAGTCTGTCCCTTTGAAAGGACAGGACACAGCACAGAGTAACTCTTCAATATGATATCACCCTCAAAGATCCCCAGTGACCAAGAATATTTTGTATAAACACTGTGTGGTCAATCATATTTTACACAGGTATTTCTATGATATATTACACTTAGAAACATTATTAATTAAACCTTTTTAGCAAGATAAATTATGCAGTAAATTAAGAGAGCATATTCACTCAGATTTTGTAGGAAAGGAGGTTCTATACTGAATGCTGACTGCACTACCGTCCAGATGTTTATTAAAATAAGCATAAAAATGTAAGAAATAACAGTCATTTTAGGCAGAGAAACTGCATTTGAAAAGTTTTTTTCAAGTAAAGCATATGAGACTAATATTACATAACTTGTTGAAGAAACATGAAACTTAAGATAAAACCTAAATTGTGTTTGCTGATCTGGTCTGTTAATAGGAAAACAGCAACCCAAATACAAGGTGCACATGCAACACTTTTCAATCACACACTTCATTTATTTTTCTTAATGGGTTCAGTACGAGCCATTTACATAAACATCTAACTCCTCACAACTAGAACCAGTCAAGAGTCAAAAGAAAGTAACTCTTTCCTAAGTCATCACAAAATTGAAAAGTTGAGAGAAAGGGTGGGCAAAAGCAGTTATAATATTCAGTGTATATGTGGGAAACAGAAGTAGGAAGACTCAGGAAATGGGTCTGGTTGAGTGAAATGAGGGAGAATTATAAAAGAGGTGATATTGAGTAAGATACATTATACTCATAAACTGACAAGTTGAATTGAAACCCCTTTGTACAACTACTTAAATATAATTTTTTAAACTTCACAACAGGGCTGGGAAGGTGGCTCAGTGGTAGCATGATTGCATGCATGGCCCTCTGTTTGATTTTTCAGTACCACTTTAACAGAAAAAGCCAGAAGTGGCACAGTGGCTCAAGTGGTAGTGCACTAGCCTTGAGCTGAGGAGCTCAGGAACAGCACCCAGGCCTAGAGCTCAAACCCCAGGAACAACAAAAAACAACAAACTTCACAACCACAAACTATCTCCAAGGTTTGGCGAGAGGGAGTGTTCAGTGGCATGGCACAAGCCTATAATTCCAGCACTCAGGGGGCTGACGCAGAAGGTTTACTTGAGTCTAGGAGTTCCAAGACTAGCCTGAGCATCATAATGAAACTTTCTCAAACAAACAAGACATATATGTACGTTGTAAAGTGGGTACAACCTCTCACTTTGGAAAGCTATGTGGCAGGATCTTCTATAGTTGAATAATGTCTATACTGTGTGATCCCATAGTTCTACCTCTGGGGCCTATGGCAGGGATAAAATAAATATAGCCACAGGCCAGATAAGGCTGGCTGTCTATTTTCAAGTGGTTTAAATGTGAAGTATATATTTTTTCATCTTATATAGTAAAAATATTTCAAAAGGAAACTAGCATGGCAAGAAGCCAGGTGTAAACTATGAAACTCAAATCTCAAGGTCCATAAACAAAGCTTTGTTGGGATCGATGTCCTACTATGGAAATCAGTATGGAAGTTTTCCCCAAAATGAAAAGCAACAATATCATATAATCTACTTCATCACTCCTAGGTATAAACCTCCAGGAATCAAAGTGATAGAGATACCTGTAGACCCATGTTTATTAATACACTATTCACAATAGTCAAGTTATGGAATAGGCCCACATGTCCATCAACAGAGGAATGAGTTTTAAGAAGTGGTCTATATACAAAGTTGAGGAATATCTTGCCAGAAGGAACACAACTGTATCATTTGCAGGAACACATGAGTGGAACTGAAGATTAGCACATTAAATGAAAACAATGAGACTCAAACTTTACCTGTTTTCTATCATATGCTGTCTACATTTAAAAAATAAACAATATGAAAATAGAAAAAAGTGACTGTTTAGTAAGGGGAAGAAGTCTGACTAGTGGGAGGAGAGAGGACTAGAGATATTGAT
Organism: Dipodomys ordii; assembly: GCF_000151885.1. Lineage (NCBI taxonomy): Eukaryota > Metazoa > Chordata > Mammalia > Rodentia > Heteromyidae > Dipodomys > Dipodomys ordii. The sequence continues at coordinate 539,198 of NW_012267229.1, read as the reverse complement.
ATGTGATACACTCTCTCTATATATATATGAAAATGTCATAATGAGTCCCATCATTTTGTACAATTAGCTCACACTTTATAAAAAAATTAAGAAGAGAAAGAGGAGTAAAAAGATGTAGTAAGTATCCTGTATTAAGGTAAATCAGATAACCCCTTTAATATAAGTTTTTTGCTCTGTTCCTCTATCCCAATATAAATAGTCTATGATTTGAAGCAGTCATTTCATGTCCGTGCCAGCCTAGAAAAGATATGGTTATTAATCAAGAGGTCATATAGACTAAAGTTGGTGGATATAGGTGAATATAATTTAGAGTTGAGTTTTTTGAGTCATAGCATTTTTCTCAAATTAGCCTCCAAGTTGTATATAGGTACATGTAATATCCAGTCTGCACAGACTTCTAAAACCCAGTTACATACCTCAAGTGCCTGCTGCTTAAGCCTAAATTAACACAATACCTAGGATTCAAATGGTATGTTCACTTATAATTAGATTAGCCTTTTCCTGTTTAGCATTTAGAACCTGCAGCCTTTTTAGGTAGCCAAATCTGGCAGCTATTTTCTCCCCTTTTAAAATGAAGATATAATCTATCTTAAGGAACTGTTCTAACTTTACAGATTTATGTTACCTAACATTTCTGTGTTTTAATTGGGTTAATAAAGCACAAATTGACTACATTACCAGGGCATATGAGGACACAGGCATAAAATGTCACCATGGGCAAGAGTTAATGGAATCAAGATGGAGCAGGAGAGCACACCACCACTTCAGTTGCAGCCTGGAGGTATGCAGTGACATTTAAAAAATGTCGACTGAAGTCAGACGGCTGGTTCATTAGATTAATTAAAAGAAAAATTAACCCCAATCTGGTGGCTTGATAATGACCACAGGGCTGCTGCAGTTGGAATTATCTAATATTTGACACTATTCATATTAAGACAACAGAATTCCTTTATGGCTCCTCTTAAACTTTCAAATTTCCTTTTGAGAAAGAAATGGATCTTTAGCTCTCCTGATTGTTTTCTCATTGTTTTACTGAAACACAAAGGTAAACTTTGTTCTTATTAAAGATGACACCCTCTCTTCCCCCATCTTGTCTCTCATTCTTTATGAGACCCTGAGAAATCATGAGAGCCAACAGTAAGCTTTATAGTCTCATGGGCCATCCAGCTTGGCAGAGTACTTGCAGGACAAAGATTAACTGCATTACCCACGGTCAACTGAAGGTTCTGAGATGTTTTTCTGATCTATATATATTTCAGTCCTTATGTCTATAACAAGTGCTGGCTCAAATTAAGACAGTAACACACTACTGTACTGTCCTCGCTCAAAAAAAAGAACAAAATTGGAGGACAATGTTGGAAGGGATATCATTCATCAAGATGCATTATACTCATAACCTGACATATGGAATTATAATTTCTTCGTACAACTACATAATATTTTTTAAAACTGATAAAAGTGAAACAAAGGAATCAGAATAAAATTGGTTTCCCCAAAGGAGATGTTTGAACTAAACTGTTCATTTCCATTATTGGTTAGATCCTATAGGATCCTATAGGAATTCACAGAATTCAGCTAGAAAATGATGATGAAATATCTACTGTGTGTCCTTCTCATCATGGTTCTGAGTGTGCCAGTTACCATGGTACAGAGAAGCCCAAGGATGTCTTGATCTTAGTTAGCTACCGTGGAACTGACTTGAACTTGGTAAATCAATCTCTCTCCCTCCTCTCTCTCTCTCTCTCTTGCTTTTGCTGATCACATTATAAAGTAAAGCTGGGCAAGTATTCTTTCTTCAGTGAATACTATGAGTTGTTTTCATATCTTCTAGTCTGTAGAACTTCTATGTAATTTTAGGTATAGATTGGATGAAAAGAAAGAATGTACACTATTTTTTATTAATGTCCACTCAGCAAAGATCTCTTGTTAGTCTCCTGCTGGGAAATGGAGGAACAAGCTCTTTAAGGAACAGATAATGCTGCCTTATGTAGGTAGGAGAGGGATATTTTTTAAATAAACATGATAAGAAATCAGAGTTTAACTCTATGATACAACTTACTAGTGCTTGCTCTAGTTTGCCTAATTGGAACAGGACATGGATAAGCTTTCTCTTTGTTAGTAAAAACATTAGTAATTTAGTTTAATTGTGGCCAACACTGATTCACAGAACTAATGTTAAACTTCAGAATTAAATGTCTCAGAGGAAAAGCACCCATTTTTGAAACTGTATACACCTTTAAGAAGGTACCATTTTTGTGGAAGACAAGGCTCAAATGGCCCTAGACATTAATGTGCACAGCCTGTAGCCAGCCTGGAAGATGATGGGATGTCACCCCATGCAAAGGTGGCATTATGTAAGATTCTGCCACAACAGCCAGATTGTCTCCTGCTGTCTTTGGAAAAGCAAGCTGTGATCTACAAGGGCCACCGGCTGTCCTCTGGGAGCTGAGAGTGCCCTGTATCAGACAGGCTGCAAACAATATGAGGAGCTTCAACCCTAGAACCATAAAAAGCTGAAATAACAACTTGAAATAGGCATAACAACTTGAAATTGAACAGAGTCTCAAATGAGATCACAGTTCTGGCCTACACTTTGATGTAGTTCTGTAAGGCCTTGACTATAGAACACAGCTAATCTGTTTATGAATTCTTGATACATGGAAATAGACTAAAAATGAATACAGGGCTTTATTTATATTTTGGCTTCTCATCTCTTAAAAAAAAACACGTACCAGGTAAATTATCAATGGTAATGATAGCTTAGTATCAGTAGAAGGAATGTTTTTCCTGTCCACGAAGAGCCTCATTACCTAATGTTACCGTTCAGCATTTACTGTAGGACTCTATTTGGTGTTAATGAAGGATATCCCTCAAAGCAAAGAAACACAGTTATACATTTGGGGTGGATTTTTTTCAGAAAATAGACAAGATAGCCCCTTGATTTTAAACACAGTATAGCAGTACAACAGTACCTTTGTTCTTTTCTTGTTTTTTTTACTGATTATACAAAACAATGGGTTTTATTTTTCACATTTTTTTTTCTTCTGCTGGTAGTTAGGTTTGAACTCAAGGCCTCAAACTTGCTGCAAGGCAGGTACTCAATCACATAACCCATAGTACAGGCCCTTTATCCTGAATTTTTCAGATGGAGGTCTCAGGTTTTTACCTGAAGAGGGCCTCAGATTATTATTCTCTTACAACACAGACACATGTTATGATCTATCTATCTGTCTGTCTGTCTATCCATCCATCTGTCTATACTACAAAAGCTAGCTAGAGAGATAAAATTGTCTTCAGTATATTTACCCACCCATCATCCTCTCTTACCTTCCTTTCTGCCATGGTCACACCCCCCAATAGTTCCATTTTCACTATTGTCTTTGTTTGGTAAGTATATCTAGATTCTGCCTAAGAGAGAACTCGTGTCACATTTGCCTTTCTGAGTCTGGCTTAGAGCACCATCAGTTCTATGAACTTGTTTTTTTCTTTTTTGTCAGTGCCCCATGGGCTTGAACTCTGGGCCTGGGCACTGTCCCTCAGCTCTTCAGCTCAAGGCGAGTGCTCTACCACTTGAAACAAAGTGCCACTTGAACTTTTCTATAATTGACACAGTGTTGTCCATTTTATGGCTGACTAATACATCTCTTCTGTATGCTTACTGATTCCTTTGGGTATATACCCAGGAAGGTACAGCAGTGAAGTCAAGATGCCAGAAATAGTGTCCAGCTCTGATCTGTTTATAGAAAGAAATAGAAGCTAATCCAAAAAAAAAAGTGACCTTATGAAAAGTACAAATGAGAGAGACAAAACAATCAAGTTATAAATGTAAATTCAGAATTGAATTCTACATTGAAACAACAAGATCTATACCCTAAAAACAAAATAACTAAATCAGAAAATAGTGGTAGATATAGTTATGGATACAAGAATATATCAAGAATAAAGAAATGAAGAAGTGGATGGAGCCATGGCTATAATGGTAGAAAGTCAACTTTGAGCAGAATAGCCAAGAGAGAGCATAGGTACTGAGTTCAAGACCCAGAATTGGCACTAGTACTGGTGCATGCATGCACACACACACACACACACATACACATTCATACACACAGAAACACAAATATAGGAGAAACACATGTACATACTTCATTGTTGATGTTTTCACAACTTGGGACTGAATTCACAAGAGAAATGAACATTAAAATAATCCACAATTCTTACAAGGAATATTTATACACAGGGTTCAAAGACCTATGTAACAGATGCCTTTCAGCTTAATTATCAAAAGATGGGTTTAGGGGTGACAAGATTATACCACAAAAACCTTCACAGCACGAGAACTCTGGCTACCTGCAGAAACACACTCTCTCTCTCTCTCTCTCTCTCTCTCTCTCTCTCTCCCCCCCCCCCCCACCGCCTTGCAGGTTTATGCTCAAGTTCTCGATGTGACATACTACACTCTTCTCCCTCAGTGACAAGACTGTAATTATGTGCTAGCTCCCTTCTCTGGTTGTGAATCTTTGAGCACAGTGACATTCTCTCACTCAAGTCTGTAACCACAGCACCTGGTATATGCTACATATCCCACAAATGATGTCAGGTTGAATTGAGTTTTAAGCGAGAAGGAACACATGACATTTAGAAACAGACATATTCATATTTCAGATCGTTATCTTGATGACAGGAATTCAATGCTAAAGAGACTTGAAAGTGCACTCTGGAGAGAGTAGAAGAGCAAAATCATGTAGGCAAGTTATACCTCGCCCAAAATTGCCACAATTTGTTTTAAGTGACAGGTCACTTGAAGATAAGAATGGAACACAGTGGGACACCAATGATGGCATTATCTTCTGCCATTCCTGTGCATTCTCAGACAGGCTGGGAATCAATGAAACTCTCTTCCTCAATGTTTCTTCCAAATAATACAGAAAATAATAAAATAATCCTGTCAGCACATACTCGGCATTGGAAGGCATGCTGCCTTCCAATTCGCACAGAATGTATGTCTAAAAAATACAAATGAGAAAGACTAAAATAGAGCAAGTCATTCAGCATCACATGTGGCTAATGTCTTTAGGGAAAACATTTCTATAATTGTAACTTCCTTATTTGGCCTTCTGATGGGAGCCATTTATAGCACCAAATGCAAGATGCTGCTAGACTTGAAAGACATAAAAACACATTTTATACACTAATGAGGGACAGGGAAAGAAAGGAAAAAATGAAACTCTGCTAGTTATTTGGGGAGTTTATGAAGCATACACAACTACACTTCTCTTAGTATTTAAATTGTCACTAATGGTGATTTCTGATAAATCATAAATGGCCCAAAATAGCTCTCCTAAGTTATTTCAAGATTTCTTTCTTTGGCTCAGTAGGCCATTCACATTAAACTGAAATAATTACTGCCATATTAAAAAAAAGTCATTATTTCCCACAATATTTTAATCAAGTACATTGAAGCTCTACATTATAGACTTAGCAAATAAGACTCGGGGAGCAAGTGGTTATTATGAAATTGTGGTAGCCTGCTACCAGTTCTACTTCAGCCAAGTTTGAGGATTCTGAACCCAGTATACACCAAACATCCCATCCCTACAGAAAGGGCTGGAATTCTTTTATTCTAATTTTTTGCTTCAAACCTTGGGATTCATTTACTTTAATATTCAGTCGTTTTTATCTAAGCTATTGTTTAATTATTTTCTGTGTGGTGCTAAGGGACAAACTCAGAGCCTGACACATACACTCCCCACTGAGCTACACCCTCTCACAGCCCATGGTTACTATTTGAAAAGGAATACATGGGACATATTCAGGTTCTGAAGAACGGGACTGCCTAGACTTTGGCTAATAATGCCCTCCCACCTAGAGCCGGTAGCTCACACCTGTGATCCTAGCTATTCAGAAGGCTGAGATCTGCGAATTGAAGTTCAAAACCAGCCCAGGCACGAAAGTCTGTAAGATTCTTATCTCCAGTTAAACCACCAAAAAGCCAAAAATAGAGCTATGGCTCAAATGGTAGAGCACTAGGCTTGAGCAAAAAAGCTCAAGCAGTATGGCCAGGCCCTGAGCTCAAGCCCCAGGACCAGCACAGGGGGCGGGGGGGGGGGTGTGCTCTCCCTCCCCACTTGCCCTCATTCTCTCATTCTTCCCTGCTGCCCTCCCTCTACACAGTCACACTGCCTCCTTCCTACTGGATTCTGATGGAGGTATAGGGGTTACCATCGCTGTGTATTTCACAGAATTTGAAATAATCACCATGAAAAGGGCCTATTTATTCTTCTAGTTGCTTAGAATGGTTTTTAGGAGGAAAGTGTGAAGAACACTATTAGTTAATATGCTCAGAAAACACCAGTAAGGATTCTCCACTAGGAGGGGTCAGGCTCATCAAGAACTGAGTGGACAGGTCACAAGGAATAAAGTAGAGCAAGGAACACTGAGAGGAACATGCAGCGGTGGGAGAGCAGAGTCACACATTGTGCAAAAAAAAAAAAAAAAGAAAAAGCACTGAATAAGAAGATATGTACTATACATACCTAAATCCTGCACCCTCACAGAAACCTCCTGCCAGTAGGTAACTCAGGAAATACGAAATAATTTGAATATAGCTGCAAGGCAAGTAAACCTGCCACATCCAGTATAAGAGATATTAAAAAAAAAAAAAACCAGAAAACAGAAGAAAAAAAAATTACTACTTCTGAGCAACAGAAGAAAATTCATCAGAAAAACTTTGAAGGGCAGAGCCAGAAAGCATCAGTGAAACATTCCAAACATCCCAAGGTATACTTCCATGACAAAAGGGGACAGGAACGTGCAGGACTCAGAAAGAAAACCTAGGAAACCAAGATTGAAGTACAAAGAATTCTCCGGAAATCAGAGGCCTGGAAAGCAGAGTGAAGGACAAGAATAGACATGAGACACACTATAAAGATGAAATAGGATGAGAGTGACAGATTAAAAAAAGGGCAAAAGGGCTAAATATATGTAACTCCAGTCAAACAAGGAAATGAACATCATGGCCAAATCCAGCACATACATGTGTACATGCATGACCTGTGGCTGTTTTCACTGGAAAACAGAAGAGGTGAGAAGAGCACACAGACACCACAGGGCCCACAAGCTGAAAATAATTTCTTGCTGATCCTATTAACAGTGAATTGAAGGGAATGGGAAAGAGGAACAGGTTCTGACACATGGAGAGTGGATTGGGAGGTAAGCCATAGGCTTACAAAGCCATAGGCTTACAAAGACACTCTAGAAAAAGTGACAGACTTGAAGAATCCTGTGCGCAGGCTGGCAAACATATCAAACCAATGAATAGGAAAGAAAATCAGTGTAGCAAGTAACTTTGACATCAGCATTTGTGCCAGAAAATAATACAGTACCTACAAGGAAATGACAAAACAAGAAAGGGTTGGAGAAACTTCTGTGAGAAAATGTATTTCACTGTAGAAATAAGACTTCGGCAGAGGAGGGAAAAGGCAAAAAACCCAACTCCGGAACGGTAAGCACCTTTTCCAGCCAGCAACAATGCAGCTCACACACTACCTGGCAGGTAAGAGCTGAGGCAGAGGAAGGGCATTTTAATCTGCTAACTCTATTTTATTTTATTGTGAAGATGCTATACAGGGGGGTTACAGTTACATGAATAAGGTAATGAGTACATTTCTTGTCGAACATTGATACCCCCTAACCTGCTAACTCTTATTTAAGGATACAAAGCCAAACACTGAGAAACATCCCACCATTGAGTTGAAGAGGAGGAGAAGCAATTCTAATTTTACTGCTGTCCACTTTAGGCCAGTAGACATGGTCTAATGAAAAAGGAACAAAGTTTCTAGTGAAATCTCTTGTCAGAAAAGTAACTATAAGCACAAAAATCTAGACCTCCATAAATACTGGAAATTAAAATTAAATTAAAATTAAATGTACTTCTTTAAAACCCCAAAGTCTTGAAAAATATCTAGAATAAATCTAGAAGCCAAGAAAGCAAATATTACTAAATTTGACTATTAAAACTATCTTCTCAGGCTGATACCTGTGAATCCCATTTCAAAGCAGCCCAGGCAGGAAAGTCCGTGAGACTCTCATCTCCAAGTAACCACCAAAAAGCCAGAACCATGACTCAAGTGCTAGCTTTGAGCAAAAAAATCTCAGGGACAGTGCTTAGGCCATGAGCTCAAGGCCCAGGACATGCACAAAACAAAAAACCCTTTAGTGCCAAGTGCTACCTAGTATCTCACACCTATGATCCTAGCTACTTGGAGGACTAACAAGAAGGAAAAAGCTCAAGAAACCCCTTCACAACTGATAGTTCAAACTCAAGTACCACCAAGAGGAAAGGGGAGAGGAAAAAAGAGGAAAGGAGAGGAGGGAAGGGGAGGGGAGGAGATATATTGTGTAAGGCTGTGGAGGTAGCTTAGCAGTCAGTAGCCACATGTTTCCCTACCATTTGTGAGGCTTGGGTTTGATCAGCAAAGAAAAGTGCCAAAGGAAAGAATCACTACCAAAACTTCTGTTTAACTATAGTTAAATATATCTCAATGCACGTTCACACGCATTCATGAATATAAATTTCTACATCATCTGTGTCTACACATTCCTCAAAAGATAAAATAAGAACACATGCAGCAGGAGGGCTATTTCATTATATACTACAAAAAAGGTCAATATACAAAGGTCAATATACAGAAAAGGGAGTAATCAAAAAGCAAATGAAAAATAGGAGCTTGATAGGGACAGATAATTCAGAGGAAAGTGAATACAATTAATTCATCCTTAAATAAAGGCTTTTCCTAATTTCACTTATAATAAAGAAGAATACAAATCAAAAGTACCATGATTCACATCTGATCTCTCACCCTAATGGAATTTAACATTTTGACAACTCTGTTGAGATGCTTTGGGAAAGCATTGGAAAGGAATTTGACAACATCTTCTAAAATTAAGATTGATTTATCCTCGACACAGCAATCACACATCTTGAATTTATCCTGTGAATTTGCAGGAACAAATACAAAGAGTTTCATACACATGTTATCCCATTATTCCTTAAAAAAAAACCTGGCAAAATTCAAAAAATTGAAAACAAAAATGTTCAATAATTGAGAAAAGGCAGTCTACATATTCCACACAATGATATACTGTGCAGTTAAAAAAAAGAACTAGGATAAATTGCTACAAGAATAAAAACAACATGTAAAACAATGTACAAAGTTTCCCTTTCATATCAAGAATAGGAAAAAATAGATACTTTTGCATCGAAAAACACTCATATTACTGGTATTTCTTTTTTAGAAAAAGATAAACAAGTAATAATAAAAACAAGTACTACCAAAGTATATCACAGTTTTAAATTTTATAGAAAGCCAGGCATTAGTGGCTCACAACTGTAATCCTACCCACTCAGGAGGATAAGATCTAAGGACCATAGTTCAAAGCCAACCCTGTCAGGAAGTCTATGGAACTTTTATCTACAATTAAGTACCAAAAGTGGAGTGTAGGGTACTAGCCTTGAGCAAAAAAGCTCAGGCTCTGAGTCCCAACCCCAGGACCAGCACAAAAAAGATTAAAAATAGCTGCATACATATATATGTACCTATATTTATGTATATATGTAGTAGTGTATTTATGCATTTCTAGTTTAAATCAAATATCCTTGACCTCAGAGATAACCATAATTTTAATTCCTAAGACCACTGGCAAATGATTGATTTATTCTATTATTTTTTTGAAAGCGGTTTAGAAACAGCATGACTAATACTATAACTATTGATGGAGTCACTGAATCAAATTTAAACCACCTGTATAGATCTTCTCTCTTCAGCTTATATTCAGGAGGGTTTATAATCAAAGTGCTTTCAAATAAATCAAATAAGCAAACAGAACACAGGGAACCATTTATTAACAGTCCTAGGAATCAAGATTTTCAGTGGAGGCAGAGAGATTTATAATTATGAAGACAAATTAATATAAACATCATATTTTGTGGTTCAGCAGCACTACCGTCCAGCAGAAATGAGCACCTCCATACCCCAAAGCTAGTCTCTAAGACCATTCCTCACTAAGTGAAACCAGGACTCCCTAAATGTGGCTCATTCCAACTTAGCCAGAAAAGGTTCAATATGTGCTTAGGACATCTTGTTCTGGAGGACAGCAAGAAAGATTCCAATGATTTAAAATGTTGCAATATACAGGTTGAAAAACAGTCACTGAGCATTTGTAAGGGTTTGTCCATCAAAGACTAATGTCGGTAATTGAAAAACACTGAAACCAGTATGTAACCAGCCAAGGAATAGAAAGGGGGGGAGGGGGGAACACATGTACTTATCTTGCCCTTTCAGAGGATTGACATGTGCCTGGATTGAAATGAAGCTCAACTTTAGGGGAAAATGTTGTACAGTAGAGGATGAAGGGAAGATATAATTAGAAAATCACCATTCTGTAACTTCTAATGAAATCACTGGTTCAGGCAAGAATTATCAAACATTGTCAAAAGTAATCAACAGCTCACAGGAGCTAAAGTGACAGCACATAGTCTATATTACTTCCACTCTCATACCCAATAAGACCTTGCACATACTAAAGACAAAGAAAACTAGAAAAATTTTAAAGAGAAAAAATGAAATAAAACAGTAGGTAGTTCAATGAAGGAAATTATCCACCAATAGAGAGGAGGAACTGGCCTGGTTACCCAGTTCCTAGTGATGGTGAAGTCCCTTCCTCCGCACCTGGGCCAGAGGCTTCTTACACTTCCCACGTCCCCAGAGATCTGCCCAATGCATTCTCCCAGGATGCTGACTCCTCCTGACAGTTCCTCCAATTGCACGTGACAACCAGTTTACAAAGGACATCTGACAATGTCCTTCAAAAAAGTTTATTGGTATTTTTCCAAATTTTAGTTCTATTTTTAAAAAACCTCTTATAAAATAATATGAACCAGTCCAGATATACAGTTCTTAGGGACTAGGGAAAGATTTCTGGGTATCTAGAATCCAAACCACCAAACGGTACTCATATGAGTACTTAGCAAAATCACCTTTCCTCTTGGGACTCAACAGTAATACACAGCCTTGTCAATACTTCAAGTTCTGAACTTTTTGTTCTTTGAAATGACTAAATTGTGCAGAACAGACACATCTTTTTCTTATTTTAATTAAGATACACAAATGTGCAAGTGTGCACATATGTGCACACAAACACAAACTTCGCTCCAAAATGTACACACCTTGGGTGCTGTCTTAACCCCTGCTCCTTGAAGCAGTTGGAATTCTCTGAGCCCCAACGAGAAAACAGACACTAAGAGATGGCTAACACAATAAGTGCTAAAATGTAAATGATCTGGTCAAATTACGTAACCAGTAAGTAAGGCACCCAGACTGTCCTTCTGTAATGTGACTTCAGACACCCCAACATTCAAACACTGCATGTTACTACTTCTTAACAGTACATACTTCTCACACCCCAGCCATGGAATTTTTCCCCCCCAACACAATTTGCCACACCTGGCTGGAGAAGAATTGCTTAGTAACCTATGGATGCTGCACAGCCCTAGAGGCTCACTGCCCCTGCTTCTCATGACAGTTTTGCATTTCCAAAGCTAACCTCCTTAGGAGAAGAACACATATGATGCCTGAAGATTCCGTCCCCAAATCAAAACAAGTCACATGATCACCATGCCCTCCCTTTCCTTCAACTACTCTCATTTACAAGCTAGAATCACAGCAAGAATCACAGCAATCTTTTTTCTCTTGCTGAGAACAATGATAACACTTCACTAGGAGATAGCTGGTCAATGCCTACCTCAGAGAAATAACTCTACAAGTGTTCTCTTTCATGTGGAAATTATATATGTATGTAAGTAACCTATTGTTTCCACATAAGATCTAAGAACCTCATTGACAAATTATGCATTATTCTAAAAAGGGGCAAATAACATGTAATGCTGCAAATTTTCTGTGCATTATCTCCATTCATAAACTACAACTGGTTTAGCTAAGAATGAAAGCTCAATGGTTAATTTTGCTCAACTGAAATTATAGATCTATGACTTAATGTCAATACAGCTCTTCATTTCTGCTCAAGGAAATGTTACAAAGCATGAGAGAGTAGTGAAGAATATCTCTTGTTTTATGAAGTCTTCACCTTTGTAATCCTTTCATCAATAGGATGAACAGGTCATATGTGAATGCTGCATAGCCCTTATCTGAGAATGAACACAATTATAATACTTCGAAAATTCTTTTCCTTGTAGAATCCCAAAGCTTTCAGCTCAATGTGTTTGTAAAGCATCACAGCAAGGCTTCCCCCAGATAAAGAACTCACCCCTGAAATCAACAGGACTTGAAATTGAACACCACAGTAATCAAGGATAGCTTCACTAGTTCCTTATGCCTGAACACAGGCCCAAGATCATAGTAGAAAGATAGAAGCAAATCCTTTTATTCTTTTGGGATGAAAATTCATGTGTGCTAGCCAACTAAAGCACAACTGAGACAAAACTTCAGAATCAGTGTTTTAAAGGATTCAGAAATGAGCTGGTTTCCTTTCTACTTTAATCAATCAAGAAATCTATTAAAGATTCTGCCACAACCCAGATCAAAACTGTGCAGTTTTGCTGTAAGCTACTTTACTGCCAAAAGCAGCTGTTGTGAAAGCAATCCACAAAGGCATTGATGGCTGCTGAAGACGAATATCAATTAAAGAAAATGACAGATGCAGCATAAACAACTGCCCAAATGAGCAAGTTCTGGCAAAGAAACAAAGATGAAAGAAAATTAATATGATTGCTCTTTGTACAGACAAAGTGTTCTCAGGAATAATTTCACCTTTTCACAGGCTCACATTCCTATCAATTACTAACATTTATCACCAGGCAAATCTTTACCCACGGTGGACATGAAACCAAAGGCAATTATTAAGAAATAAAATTCTATTTTTAAAAGTAAAAACAGGAAGATGCTGCTGAAATCCATGTTCTGACAGCATTTCTGATCTTAATTTTGTGTGTGTGTGCACCAGTCCTGGGGCTTGAACTCAGGGCCTAAGCACTGTCCCTGAGCTCCCCCCCCCTCAAATCTAGTGCTCTGACATTTTTGGGGGTCAGTCATGAGGTCTGAACTCTGGGCCTGGGTGCTGTCCCTCAGTTCTTCAGCTCAAGGCAAGTGCTCTACCATTTGAGCCACAGTGCCACTTCCATTTTTTTCTGCTTATGTGGTGCTGAGGAATCGAACCCAGGGCCTCATGAATGCTATGCAAGTACTCTACCACTGAGCCACTTTCCCAGCCCTGAGTGCTCTGACATCTGAGCCACAGCTCCACTTCTGTTTTGTTTTTTTTTAATTTTCTGTGATTAGAGATATGAATTTCATGAGCTTTCCTGCCTGGCCTGGCTTTAAACAATTATCATCAGATCTCTGCCTCCTGAGAAGCTAGGATTACAGGTATTAGCCACCAGCCCTTGGCACGCTTAATTTTTGATTAATGATCTCAAATGTATGGGTACTATAAGCTCCTTTTTCCAACCAGAAAACTGTCTTCATGAATAAGTGTAGTTTAATATTCTAAAAATAGCATGCAATTCTTTTTAAACATAAACCTTAACAAATGCCAATTCTAGTCAAGATTAGACTCAGAACATAGCTTAAATTACACTGAATGAAAGCAAAGAAAAGGAGAAGGGAATCTAAATACACACACACACACACAAAAGAAAAGGAGAAGGGAATCTAAATACACACACACACACACACACCCTCAGACTCCACCCTCTCAGACACACACATTCTCAGACTCCACACACA
>NW_012267229.1:473037-525280 GCF_000151885.1 Dipodomys ordii | reverse complement strand
CACACACACACACACACACACACACACACACACACACACACACACACACACACACACACCCTCTCAGACTCCACCCTCTCAGACTCCCCGCTAAGAGATTAATGAAATGATTTCTGGAAAGTGCTTTGAACTCTTTAGAAGAAAGTGAATATATAAATAGAAGATATTAGTTTTCTCATTTAAGAAGGCATTTTCATTCACTGAAGAATGAACATAACACAACTAATATCCAGTCTGCTTACTTTTAGCAATGAAAAAATTAATCAATTCAGAACTCTTTTTAGAACTTACTTTGAGCAAATATCAACTCCCCATTGACCAGTTCTAATGCTTATAATACCATCATTTTTAAAAAAGTACGTGGAGTCATGATTTCTTGTCACACTAAATTAATATAAATTTAATTACTGCTACACTGGTCTTTCTGACTTTTAAGAATCATGGCTTTACCATCAAAGCATCATCCATAAACTTTAAACTGACTAATGGAATGAAATATAGCTCCTAGACTCAAGAAGTTTTCAATGATAGGGGAACACACATGTAAAGCATAAAAACTGCACATTCATATCATAATGAACTAACACTGTGGGTTGGGGGGCAGTTGCTGTGTGTTTTCTGGGTGGGGGAAATCCCAAAGACATGGATTTTCTTTGTATTAAAAGGGCATGCTTTCTAAAATGCAATATTCAAGGAAAATTTCCCTAAAGTTAGCACAACACCTTTTTGAGCTCTTGAGTGGAGTCTCTATCTTCTATCTATTCTTTGATCTCTGATTGTTCCGCTGAACCTCAAATGACTCCTGTGTTTCGGAACTCTACCCCTATGTTTGCAGGGGAGACTCTGAAGGAGGCAACGAGCTGCTTCATCCTAAACTAAGGTGTCATCAAAGTGTCTGAACTTGTTTGAGTTATTCTCTACCTCTTTTAAAGTCAGCAGGCTGTCACTTACCCATGCTACACTGGGCCTGTTCCTCACAGGTCTGATACCGTTTTACTTCCAATTTGATTTTTGTTAATCTCCTGTGGGTTCTGAAAGTAAGAAACCCTATCTTAAGATGTGTGCACTAGAGGTCTCTGCTATGAGTTTAAGTTCCTAAAACATTCCAGTACTTTGCAGCTTATCTCTAACCTATGATCCATGCTCAAGAACTTGATCTGTTCTAGTACTCAGCTGTTTTCTAGGTAATCAAACTATCAGAGACATGTGTCTCATGTCTCTACTCTCAAATTACCTACTTTAAAAGACCTATAATGCATCTAATGAAAAAGGAGAATGCAAATGAAAATATTAGAATTAAGCCAGGCACCGGAGCCTCACACCTATAATCCTAGCTACACAGGAGGCTGAGGTCTGAGGATGGCAGTTCAAAGCCAGCCCAGGCAGGAAAGTCCTTGAAACTCTTATCTCCAATAAACCACTAGAAAAAAAAATCGGAAGTGGCACTGTGGCTCACCTTGAGCTGAAGAGCTCAAGGACAGTGCCCAAGCCCAGAGTTCAAGCCCCATCACTAATATATATATATTAGCATTAAAAAAGAATTTATCTTAATGATATAACTTTTCTGGAAAATTTTAGTCATAGTTTTCCCATCTCATTTTTCTTCTTTAATCCAGTTAAAATAAAAAATTCAGAAGTTCATGATATGACAGCTTTTTCCTCCAGTAGGGGGAGAAATCAGCCAGTAGGAAAATAATCCTATCAATCTACTTAAAGAAGAACATCAGAGTTCTATCACTCGACTTGAAAACTTTAAACACACATAACTATACTGATTGATGGTGAGGTATACAAAAGATAGTTTACAATCTGTACATTAAAAGCCCAAGAATGTCCTTAACTGAAAATAATAAATACAATACCTCACTAGGGCACAGAGCATAGCAGCAGAGTTGCTCCTAAAAACTGCACAGATTTCTTAGTGGATTATTCAAGTCAATGTTTCTAATAATATACAATATAACCTTATAAATACCCAACTTTAATGACCTAGGTTACTAATGACTGTTAAACATAAAAGAACAAACCCCACAGAATGATGCACATGGGCCAAAAGAATTTGAGACATGAGTCCTTTATATGTCTCTGGCCTACTAAAATGAAGTAGTTATACTGAGAATCACTACCCCAAACGTAGCATTCCTTCAAGTAGAAGATTGCTAAGGGCTAGAACAGAGAATATTAATCGTGTATAGATTTAAGGATATTAATTTCCAGATCTCCAGTCTCTGTATGTACAGATTTCAAAAATGTATTTGCCTGAGAAGACACTGCCATGCCCCTTCCTTAACTACCATTTCATTTTTGCCATTGTTAACCACCCATAGTTTTCCATGTGCTTTCAAGATGCCAGTCAAATAGAAAATGAGAATACTTGGTAAACTAAGTCTCATATCAGGACATATGATAGGACTTGGCTCTCCCCTGCTTATGCTAGAATGCTCTAAATTTGAGATATGTTGAATACATCTTCCATATTTCAAGTCTGCAAAGTCACGGGGAGGAAATGTATCCTACCAGCTCTGAGTATTTTAGCATCAGAAAATATAAATGGAGTTGATGCTGAAGAAATAGATATCAGCATAATTCAACTAAAGACTGAAGATGATTTCAAACACTGTCTACAAGCAATAACTCTATAGCTCCACAATTTTACACACACACACACACACACACACACACACTCACAACCACCACAAAAAGACAAAAATGCACATAAAGCCCAGGATGTAAAATTGTAATGCCTTGGGTACAATACCCAACACTGGGAGGAAAAAATAAATTCCTACCCTTTTTACAGTATTTGGAATTCAACAAGATGCTTTGAAGTGGAAAAGTAACAGGTATGATTGATAGTCTTCTGATAAGTCTAGGTAAAGCCTTTTTGGGCAACTTCCCAGAAAGTAAGAAAGTAAATGACTGTAATGATTAGGAATTAAAGCCTTTGGGGAAGTCAGGTGGTTTCCAGTTCTATGCTTTCAACAAAATTGGAGGATGAAGTCTTAAGTTGCCAGCATTTAGAGTATTGAAAATTATTTCTGATGACAGATCACCATGTGACTTTTAGTTTATTACATAAAATCATTGCAAAGATTTGAGAGACACTGCAAAGCAATTCTTTCAATCCAATCAACTTATTTTCCTTGAAAATGTTTATCAAGGGTAATTCTGGCTCCCTCTTCGAGTATACCGTGAATAGTTATCCACAGTTTCATGAACTAATTTAAGGAAAAACCTGCATACATTTTATTAAATGACACATTTGTAGTAGCATTTCTAATGCTTAATAATTATTTATCAAAATATATAGTACTTATGCTCCTTTGATAAAAGTGTGTACTAGTAACAATTATAATAAGTTATCTGAAAGAATTTTTTAAATAATTGGAGGCTCATAGTAAGAAATATTTTTAATTACATTTAAATTTATTTGCATGGTTTTACTGTAAGGGATTATAATATTGTGATCAAAGAAAAGTTTACAAGCATAAAAATATATTAAATTAGGAAAAAAATTGCATAGCAAATTGTGTATGCCAGTTCAAAGAGAAGAGAGAATGATGCAAAGTTAGTCTATTAATGTACTTTACATCAGCAATGGCCAGCATCAATCCTCAATAGTTTCAGATTCTACTATGCATTTAAGAGTGACCTAAGTTCTATTTTCAAATATCAATATTCCCTACAAAATCTGTAGGGAATTTCATCTTGTGCAAACATTAAATGTGTAAAGAAACATAATTTGACATCAATTTACACATGCTGCGCTCTGCAAAATTCTTTTAGCCCTTTACTTCTTAACACGGTTGCACCTTATGACAGTCCTGCACTCTAAGCTCCAAAATGCAATCATTTTTCTACTGTACAGTTCTTCTTTAACTCTAAATTCATTTGTACCTTTTCATATTTGTATCGCAAGTATCTAAAATAGTTGGTTCTCAAAAGGAAACAAAATGCCATTTGGGCAAGGGTTAGAGATTAATTCCTTGCTCTCTGAGAACCTGTTCAAGCTGAATATTTATCAGACATAGGAGAATCGGATGGGCTGAACTTTGGGGTGTACAAAGAGCGACCAGTAGCTAAGCTTCGAACTACTATGAATTCTAGGAATGACCTTTGGTAAATCACTGAACTGTCAGATGCTTAGTTCAGGTTCCTATGTACTGAAATTTAAAAAAATGTAGACAAGATAAGGCCTCCTGCTCTACTGTAAGAGAGGCCTTAAGAGGATTAATACATAACTGGAAAAGCTCCTAGAAGAAATGCTTAACACAGAAACTTATAATAAAGGATATCTAGTCATCATTTGCATGTAGATAAAACCCATTCCACAGAGAGCTGGGGAGTATACTTATATTTAATTGTAATGAATGGGAAGTAAGGAGGTTCTCTAATAAAAATGACTCTGCTGCTGCAGGTTTTAGGTCCCTAGCCTCTCAAGTACTGGGAGGTGTTCAGGGAATCTCAATCCACCAGCTGCTCTGCTCTCCACCAGTAAAGCATTTCGCACCCCCTGAAGCACCGTGTACAGTCACCTCAATGACCGCCAGCTCTATTCCTTATCTCCATTCATTTTCATGTTACTTTAGAGCATGTAAGTACAGTTGTTCATATCCCTATAAACATGGCATACAAAATCTTCACGAGAATTATTCTAAATAATTCAACAACTAAAGGTGACAGAAAAAAACAAATATTTTTAAGTCCTCCCAGAGTCTACACACACATTTACATACATTCACAAAATGTATTTAGTCACATCACATATTAAGTTCTATATAGTCAGGAAATATTTCTTCCTATTCTCACTTTTAAAATCCTAAGTGAATTCATAATGAATAGAAATTCGTTCCTTATGTACTTCTTTCTTTTTCCTGTTGTGCTGAAGGAAATTATGGGAAGAATGGCAGAAGCTCAATGAGAGGCAAGCACTTGGCCTGTCTTGTTCCCCATCCACGGTGTCGCTGGGCCAACACAACACACAGTAGGTACAAAGCATGCACACAGTGGGCACACAGGACTCACTGGTTAAATAAGGGCTCTGGAGTCAGTCACATGCAAAGCAGGTATCTCACCAACACACACTGAAGAAGTGTAGGCAAAAAGGCAATGGCTTTATACCACAGCAATTCTAAGTCCAGTTTATTTAGCTTACTTACATTGAATATGTATTATTACAATAGGCATAAGATCATTAAACACATGGCTAAGATTCACTTCAAAGAACAAAATAGCTGAGATTTAATTCCAGTTTCCAGTCTAGCATGTAAAGAGATTAACACGTTTTAAAAATTCGAACAAATTAAAATATCAAATCTTAGGCCTGTCAGAAAAGTAAGATTATGGGGTATGCTTGCCCCCAAAACTGGAGAGGCAGGTGATTAAGATGGCAACTCATTGGAGGAGAAACTCACCTCAAAAACAACTCCAAAAACAACAGTGTTTGTTCAAAAACCCCGAAACAGTACTCAACAAATTGTGAAAACACAGTGTGGAAGGCTCTGAGAAGAAAACGCCAGGCAGCAGGTCCTGGAGGGGGAGAGGAATCAGGCCAGGCTTTTAGGAGTTTGACCTCCAGGAGTTCTATCAGGTTCTCGCAGTGAAGATGGGAGAAGAATGGCTTCTGCCTCTGGCTGCAGGAGGGGAAATGAAACCACAGGCTGTGCTTGATAACAAAGCCTGCTTTTGGAAAACTGCTATTACCAGAACCAAGCCTGCTGGGGTTTTCTCAGAGCTGATCCTACCCGGGGAATAGGAAATAACACAGCTCTTCCGAGCCATGCTGTCCCAAGGCAGGAAAGAGAGACTGAAAAGTACTTGTGAAGTCCCTGAGCCAAAGTACCGAGTCGCTAAAATTAAGACCTAATGATCTCAGAACTTCCACTGCTTCCGGTCTTTTGACACCATACCAAGGTAAGGTCTGCACCAGGCCATGCAGACCCTGTCTGTACAAGACACTCCCTACCTCTTGACTAGGTTTCTGCCCAGTATCTGTGTTACCTAGGCAACTGGCACACCTGGAAGCAGTCACCTCCCCCTCCTGCTAAGTCACATCCTGGGCTGCCCCTCCCTTATGACCTTAGGAGGGTCTCAGGCCCTGAGGTCACATCAGGATCCAATGTGGCCATACATTTTCCCCACCTTGCCACATCTCTTCCTGTCCCTGGCCTAGATAAGTCCTGGCCCAAGGAGTGGGTCACCCTTTTGGACACATCTCTCCACCAAGGAAGGGTGGTGGAGAGGCAGCAGCAATAAACTTCGTTTCCTGTCTGAATACCGTGTTCTCTTCAGCGGCTACCTAATGAAATCTGCCTATTTAATATACCTTACAGCCATCATGCTATTACATGATTACACAATGGCTCCCTTAGTACAGCAATATCTACCTTTTAACATGGTTCATGCCTTGATTTCCACACTACTACTATTACTAATAATAACAGCGGCAGTAATAATAAAGAAAAAATAGCACTCTTTAGAGAAACAGAATATACCTCAAAATGAGTGTTCCAGATCCATAGTAGAAATATTGAAATTATCACACCAAAAAAAGTTTTTAATAAGTAATATGCTAAAACAATAATGGAAAAGTAGTCACTGTGCAAAAACATGGATGATATAAGCAGCAAGACAGAAATTCTAAGAAAAAATAGAAAAGAAACGCTAGAAATCAGACTCTGGGGCAGAAATGAAGACTGTCTTTACAGGCTTACTGATAGGATAGAGCTGGGGAAAGAACCTGTGAATCTGGACCCACATGTCAATAGAAAGTTCCCAAACCAAAAAACAAAAATAACAAAGAGGAAACCATAGAAAATGTCACATGTGTCTTATAGGACAAAAAGAAAGGGGAATACAGTAACACTTGAAGCAATTAATTACTGACAGCTTTCTCCACATTAATATCTGACATCAAACTACAATAAACAGAAAGCTCAAAATTTAAAAAAAGGCATCATGTACACCTGAGCAAATTATATGCTATGCAGAAAAACTGTTGAACAAAGTCAAGAGGGGGAAGGGGAACAAACACGAAGCAAAAATAAAAACACTTTCGCTCTAGAGGAGAAAAGGTCAGAATTACAACAGACTATTCCTTAAAGAACCACACACACACAAAAAAAAAGTGAAGTAAAATATTTCAAATGTTGAAAGAAAAATCCTACAACTAGAATTAAGTTCCCACTGAGATTATCCCTTCAAAAGCAAGGAAAATGTAGACATTCTCAGATTTTAAAAAGGAGGGAAGACTGCTTTGTAAAAAATGCTCGAAGTTCTTCAGAGAGAAGGAAAATTACATGAGTCAAAAACTTGGAGCTACACAAAGAACGGAAGATTAGTAGAAACAGATTATGTGAAGAAAAGTAAAAACTTCTGTTTCTAACTGATTTAACAGAAGAGTTTGTTCAAATAACATCAACAAGTATTCACTTATATATATCCACAAATGATTGTGTACACATCCCAAAATGTGGAATAAATGACTCAATGGTCAGGGACAGGAGGGAAGATTTAGAAAAATTGAGTTTAAAAAATAAAAATAAAAAACTTCAAGGCCAGGCAACAGTGGCTCATGTACAATGATAGCTACTCAGGATCTGAGATCTGAGGATTGCAATTTGAAGGCAGCCCAGACAGAAAAGTCCCCAAGAGACTTTTATCTCTAATTAACTACTCGAAGTTATAGAATGCTAGCCGTAAGCGAAAGAGCTCAAGAACAAATCCCAGGCTCTGAGTTCAAGCCCCATGATATACAACCACCAAAAAAAAAAAAAATCTTCTCACACACTGCCACCAAGCAGTATGTTATTTGAGAATGGACTTGGTTGTAAATGTATATTGCAAACTAAAGAACAAGAATAACTGATATGTAAGGAAAGAGAAAAAATGGGCCAGGCACTAGTGTCTCACACCTATAATCCTAGAGGCTGAGACCTGAGAATTATGGTTCCAAGCCAACCCAGCTAGACAAATCTGAGACTCTGATCTCAAATTAACCTGCAAAACTAGAAATGGAGGTGTGGCTCAAGTAGGAGAGCACCAACTGTGAGAAGCCAAGGAGGAATATGCCCTAAGTTATATGTAGATGGCAACAAAGAGAAAACAACAAATATACTAGATATTGACCCAACTATTTCCACAAACATATAAATATCAAGTATAGACATACAAATATCAATAATCTACACACACTAATAAAAGGACAGTGATAGTGGATTCAAATAAAAATAGAGCCTCAACTGTATGTTGTTTACATCTTGCAGACACTTTTATATCATTTTAAAAATAAGAATATATTTAGTAAAAAAGTACACAAGTAGGATATACAAGGCTATAAAAATCAAAAGAAAGTTGAAATGGTCACTTAAATATCAAACAATGTAGGGTTTAAAGCAAGAAAAATGATTAGTGATAAAGAGAAGCATTACATAACATAAAGGGACCAATAATTCCAAAAGACAAAGCAGTCATTACTATGTATGGCACAATGACAGAGAGTCAAAATACATGAGGAAAAAAAAGTTGACCGAGGGCTCAGAATGTGCCTTAGTGGTAGAGTGCTTGCCTGGCATGCATGAAGCCCTGGGTTTGATTCCTCAGTACCACTAAACAGAAAAAAAGCCACAAGTGGTGTTGTGGTTCAAGTGCCTTGAGCAAAAGAAACTCAAGGACAGCGCCCAGGCCCTGAGTTCAAACCCCAGTACTGGCCATTAAAAAAAAAAAAGACTTACAGATGCCAGCAAAAAGACTTGTAAAGGCTTTATCAGAAAAAATTTAACTCTGTTAAAATACAACAGTCAATTCAACATGTGTAATGATCAGAATAAAATTTTAAAATAAGTTTTCACAGAACTGAAAAAATAAATGAATCCACACTATGGCTTGATGGAATATATTCCCAAAGGCTAAAATCCTGGGACGTTAGTCTATAATGCAGTAGTATTGAGATGCAGAACCTTTAAGAGATTGGCAGGGTGGGAAGAAAAGGGGGTTCAGTGGAAAGTGGTTATATCAGTGGAAAGTGGTTAGATTATTAGGGGTACCACTCTTGAAATTAATTTATGTTTTCATGAAACACTGCTTAGTTCCCAAGTAACTGTTATAAAAATCAGCAAGCTCAATTCCTGAGTTTGTCTTGCTTATCTCACTAGGTAACTGTTCCCGCCTTCTACTTTCTACTCCCACAATGATGTCATCAGCCATGTTGTGCTGTAGCCAGAAGACACTAAAAAGAGCCCCCTAAAATGGAGATGCCCAATCTCGGGCTTTTAGCCTTCCAAGTCATAAGCTGAATAAATATCTTTTCTTCAAACATTAACCAGCATCCTATACACTATTACAGCAAAAGTAAACAATATAAGCCAACTGACATTTAAATGTCTAAAGTTCCAAAACTTCTCTCTGAAAACTTGATAGCTACAGTAGGCAGAAAACATGTAAGAACATAGTTGAACTCTTCAGCACCACCACCAGTCCAAGTGAGTCTAGCTATATACCAATTTTTTCAATAACAATAGATTGTACATTCTCCTCGAGCTCACATGGAACAGTCACCAAGAACACTGGCTACATTCTGCAACAAGAAAACCTTCAAAGGTCAAAGAAACAAGAATCATACAAACTCTACCTCACACCCCAACGGAATTAAATGACATCAATCACAGAAGGATGACAAGCAAACCCCTATATATCCATAGGTTGAACAAAATACCTCAGCATAGCATATAAATCAGAGGAAATCTCCAGAAAACTTTTAAATGTTTTGAACTAAATGAAAAACAAACTATCAAAATGTGTGCATTTACAGCAAAAACAGTGCCTAGAGGGAAATTTATAGCACTGTACATGTTAGAAAAAAGATAAAGATTTTAAAAATCAAGCACTGAGTTTTCTACTTTATGAAACTAGACCAAAACAAGAGACACTGTGGTGGGAATGTAAACTAGTACAACCATTCTGGACAGCAGTCTGGAGGGTCCTCAAAAAATAAAACATGGATCTTCCCCACAACACAGCCATACCACTCCAGGGCATCTATCCAAAACATCCTAAGCCAGGATACCATAAAGACACTTGCACATCCATGTTCACTGCTGCACTATTCTCAATAGCCAAGCTGTAGAAACAGCCAGATGCCCTACAATAGATGAATGGGGGAAAAAATATGGCACCTATGCACAATGGAATTTTACACAATCATTAGAAAGATTAATATTATGCCATTTGCAGAGAAATGGATGGACCTAGAACAAATCATGTTAAGTGAGGTAAGCCAAGCTTAGAAAGACAAATGGCACATGTTTTCTCTCGTATGTGGAAGCTAGATCTAAAATACATCTGGACATGATAAATTATACAGGACTCTAAGCATTCACACACAGTGAGACCAAAGGAAGACACGCTTAGGGATGGAACACAAAGGTGTAATGCCTCTCTGTACCTCATATTTATCTAAATGAATGCCAGGAAAAGAAAACAAGAGGGTATTTTCTTTTTTTCCTTGTTTGTTCATTTTTCTGTCTTTTAAAGGGTAAGGGAAGCAACAAAAACAAAGGGACTAAGTGTGAGTAAATGCAGCACTGCTACTCAGTAGAAACTATATTGAAAATGAATTACACAATTTATGGGTGGGGATGGGAGAGAACGAAGGAAGGGGTGACACTGTCCAAAAAGAAATATGTTTATTACCTAATTTATGAACCAGTAACCCCAAAATCTCAATCATCAACTAGAAACCAGTGGTTCACACCTGTAATGCTAGTTACTCAGAAGACTGAGAGCTGAGGACTGTGGTTTGAAGCCAGTCTGTGCTGGAAAGTCTGTAAGATACTTCTCTTCAATTAACCACAAAAAGCTGGAAGGGGAGGTATGGTTTAAATAGCAGAGAGTAAGCCTTGAGCAAAAAACAAACAAATAAATGAGAGTATAAGGCCCTGAGTTCAAGCCCAAACAGCATGCATACTTACAAACATACATGCATGTATGCACACACAGACACAGACACACACACACACACACATACACACACACACACACAACCCTCAATCAAAGCATAGACCCCCAGAGGCCCACTTGACTCAGGAGCTAAAACTGAATGGTCCCCACCATGATCACTGACCTCACTATGAAACAGCATAGGAGCTAATTTACCATCCATGACACTTGGCAACTTTCTACATTAACTCATATTCATGTGAATTTTGTTAATTACATCTACTGAAAATGTGTGATTATACAAGCTTTAAAGGTAATGACATTATTTATCTAGTTTCTTACTTGCTTAAAGCTCAAAAATTTAAGTAGATATGAACCCAATTTCCAACCGCCATGGTTTGCTTAATATTAAGATGGACATGTTGCTGTTGTTGCTATTATGTTTTCTTTTCCTTTTGTCTTGTTTGTCTTTCTTTAGGAGGGCAAAGGGGGCACAGAAAAGGGAGAGCGAAGGGTGAGCAAATACAACAGTGGTACTCACTAAAGATTATGTGGACAAGGAACTATACATCATGTGGGTAGGGATAAGAGGGAAAAACTGGGAAAGGCCAAGGGAAGGGGAGACATGGTTCAAAAAGAATTGAACTCGTTACCCGACTCATGTAATTGTAATTCCTCTGTGTATCAACTTTATGATAATCATTTAATAAATAAATAAATAAATATGAACAGATATTTGAAAAACTACAACCATTATCTTCTGTTTTCTCCTAAGCACCTTTGATCTCCTGGGCAAGGGTATTATACACTCATGGGCTGAGATGCCAAAATTAACACTTTATTTTTATAAGTGAAGTTTTATTGGCACTGCCAGGATTATTTGTTTATGCTCTGTCTGTATATGTGTCCTGCCTATCTCAATTCACAGTGTGAAGGACGTGTCAGATCGGGGAATCCACGTACCCTAAAGTATCTGCTATACACTCAATCCCTCTTATAGGCTGTGTGCTGGGCACTTCATACGGGTTACCTTTTTGCAGAGATAATTCCAGGAAGATTTATTATTTGCCCAATTTTACAATGAAATGGGACCTCATTAAGATTAGATTCCTCCACACACTCTGAGGAAGTTTCCTGAATCACATGAATGCCAGTCACATGGCAGCATTGCCAATGGTGCGTGATGACATCAATCTATTTGCTCTGACCCTCAACAAGACTGAACCTCTCCGATGACTGACTGCCAGCTACTGTGTTTTCCCTTGCCTTGCACGTCGTGCCCATGTGTATTACCATGCCAATCCCCACCTTGAGGAGAGTACATCATGAACCTGGGGCATATAATTCATTCTTTAAGTTAAGCAAGCTTAGTGTTCCAAGCTCTGGGAAACTAAAGACACCAAACATGTCTCACAATGCCATTATCTTCTAAGGAAGACAACACATTTCTTTAGATAGAGAACTTCATCATTTTAATGATAACAGAAGACCAAAAAAAAATCCAAAAAGATTCAGAAGCACTTTTATTCTAAGGAATCGAGATTCAAGATTCAAGTTCTCCTAAGCTCTGGACATCACAACAGACAAAAAAAGAAAGAAAAAAAATTATCTCCGAGTCAAACAGAAATGCTTGGAAAACAAGCAAGTCTAACGCAAATAGCTCTCACTCCTTTCATCTTTACAGCCACAAGAACATATCAAAAGATCCTGGTTTACTGAAAGACATCTGATTTATCTTGATGTTTCTCCATCCCGTTAGACACACACACACACACACACACACACACACACACACACACACACACACACCTATTTCAGTATACTACTTACAACCATATTAATACTGAAATAGTCCATCATCAAATATTTCCTAGATGACAAGTATAAAACTAAGGACTGGAATATAAGACTCTGAGAAAGAAATATTAAATACATACTTGAAAATTATGAAAATATATGACAGTAACCAGTGAAGGATCAGAGAGCCACAGAACAGCACACGCCAACCACAGCTCCAGAAGGGATGCTGACCTCAGCTCAGACACCACTTCCCATGTAACCCTGAAGAGCACACAGCAAAGGGTATGCTGTGTACAGGCTTCACATCTCTGTCCATGACATCGCAAGGTTGGATAAGATCAGCTCTAAGACACCATCCATGTTGAATAATCTGTCATCAATTCGATGTGAAATGAGAGAAATGAAAAAGAAATTTCAATACACTACTTAGACACTTCAAAAGAAGTACTGATAGCTCTGATAATGAAACTAAACAGGAAAAATGTCTTCAGAATATATGTCCCGAATTTAAACTAGCTTGATATTCTTTTATTGAAATAATGAAATAGCAAGCACTTTAATGGGGAAATTAAGGTCTACCATGATCTGATCTATGTTCTTTCTCCAGCCTTGGCACATCATCCACTCTAACCTAAGTCGGCTTCCACCAAGTCTCAGTTCCCCAATGTAACAGAGTCTTCTGAGCTCTGGACATCAGAAACCATTTCTTACCCAACCCAAAATTCCAACATGAACTTAGTTCTATATCTAGCGCCAGGCTCAATTCTTCTGAGCCCCATGCACACATTCTCGTTACCATCTTCCAAAAGTTCTAACCAAGGCTTCCCTTTGTATCTTCACTAACCACACCGTGAACTTGAGTCAACTTTATCATTTATGAGCTGTTTCCTACCCACTTTAACCTCCATTTCCCATAACAAAATGAATCTCCACATTGCAGGATGTTGTGAGATTCCAGTGAATTACTGCATGTGAAATGTGTAGATCAGTGCCTGTATGAGGCATGTGTAAGCTTCAGCTACAACAGCCTTATGAATAGATATTTAGTTGTTTTACAGATACAAATAGGCCCAGCTGAAAAAACTATTTCACAGCCTTTCTTTGCAGTAAGAAAGAGTCATGTAGCATGCTCTGCAAAGAACTCAGGCTGTTGGGCAGTGTTGAAAAGGAGAGTAAACTTGGCTGAAGGGCCCTTGCCCTTCTTCACTCCTCCCGACAAATCTCAGATGTGTTGATGTGTATACAAATGCTTCTAGAAAGCAGAAGAGAAGTACACAAACCTCACAAAGCCCATGTTACCAGCAACCGCTTCTTGGGTATCTGTTATAGAATCAATGTCATCTTTGTCTGCTGTTAATAAGTAAAAATACTGTTGTGGTTAAAACAAACAGAAACATGAGAGACTTCACCTCCACTTGGGAGTACCCCAAATCCAGTTAACTCTGCTCACTATTAACCTCCAACTAGTTGCTCTAGTATTAACCTAGCTATTATCCATTAAAATGTGCTCAAAGTTAAATGACCAAATGAAATGACAATAACAGCCCACATACTTTTTCTCCAAACTTAAAAAAATGGGGAAAAAAACATTACTGTGTTGTCTCAAGATTTTACTTCTCTCCCTGACTAAGCTAAATATTTTTGAGTCATTTATGAAAGTGGGCATCGTGACTGAAATGGAACTTACTTTTTTATCACCCTTACAGCACAGTACTGTGGGTCAGGCAGGCTCTGCCTGCCTCCAAAAGCAGCTCCTTTCAACATCCTAAGAATCCAGTAAGGCCTGTTTCACAGATCAGGAAGCTGAAGCACAGAGAGGTTAATTAAGTAAGTCATTCAAGCTCATTGAGCTAGCATCTTTCAGAGCTTGAGGGTTCCAGAGTCCAAGTCTCTGCCACTCTCTGCCACCTGTTGGTCACTATAAGTGGCAGTACCTTCTCCTTCCTGCGTCA
The DNA here is from genome assembly GCF_000151885.1 of Dipodomys ordii. Lineage (NCBI taxonomy): Eukaryota > Metazoa > Chordata > Mammalia > Rodentia > Heteromyidae > Dipodomys > Dipodomys ordii. The sequence goes on along the minus strand of NW_012267229.1, from coordinate 510,593 downwards.
CAGAAATGAGGGAAGAGCCTGTAGAAAGCTTGAGCTGCACATCTACAAAGTCTCTTGATTCCAAAATCAGGTGCAACAAATGAAGAGCACTCTGGCTCTGCTTCGCAAGAGCCAAAGTTGCTTTGCTGCAGTGGACATTATCAAAGATACCATGATTGGTATCTTTGAAGATACCAATTATTTACTTCTCAAAAGGACTTACAAAAGTCATTTACAGGGCAGGTGCAAATAAACAACAAAGGAAGCCTTTTAATGGCAAACGCATTAAAATGAGCACCCAAGACCCAGATTTTAAAAAAAGAAAGAAATTGTAGTTGAGACATGGCTCGAGTGGTAACGTGCCAGGCTTGAGAAGGCTGTTAGATATAAAGTATCATTCAGATATTCATCTCATAACACTACTTCAGAAAATCTATTTCAAAAGGATAAGAATAGAACCTCCAGAAATATGAAAGTGCATTTACATCTTCTGCAACAATGCTCAATATGGCTATAAGAAGACATTCCACCTGGATAATTACTTCTACTATATTTTCACAGATTCAGCATCCAAAAATATCAGTAACTAGGCCCAATTCCATTTAGCAATACCCATCCTATCCTTTCCGACAACTTTACCAGGACACAGCAGCCATTAGAAACAGGCAACTTGTTTTTCACTAACTGCAGCGACATCTAGTGCTAAGAAACCAGAACACATCTAGAAATTGGGTTATTACCACATTAAATGCTTATTGTCCAACAGGATTTATTACTCTTAGAATAAGTGGCTTTTTCCATAACTGGGATAGCCACTGCCAACTGCTTTCTAATTCAAAATTAAATCTTGCCCGTTGAGGAAATGTACACTGAGCTACGGAGAAATAGCCACTCTTTCTGTTTGTTTTAACCACAACAGTGCTTTCACTTATTGACAACAGACTGGAATGACAGCTTCTGTAGACTTGTAGAAACTTCCTGTCAATTTTGTTTTACACTCTGGTTTAATATAATAATAAATATAATCCAGTCAGTCAAAACCAACTTTAAAAATCTCTGAAGTAGAATAATTTAAATGCAAATGAAACCCATTATAGAATGGTTTCTGATTTGGGTATAACACGCCTCCAAATTCTCCATATTAAAATTGTATTCTGAACAACGTGGGTTAGCCGTATTTTCTTCGTTAAAGTGAAGCACCATTCTGGTTCTGATATAGGCTAGGATGCTATTTTTAAAGATAGCTGAAACACAACTAAACAGCACTAGGTTAGGAATAAAAACAGAATCTAGCCCTAATGGCTATTCTAGAACTTTGAGACCAATTCAGTCACTTTCTCTTGGCTTCACTGTCCTTATTTAAGGAGGCTGGAATGAACCACAGTGCTTCCTTGGTCCCTCTCTCCTAGCCCTCTATGTTTTATGAAAAAACAATCTCTAAGACCATAGCTTTTAGTTGATTAAACCACACAAAATATCATAGCACTTTTGAGGCCAAAAAGCTCAAGGAAGTTATGACTTAAGCAAGAAAGCGAGTCTGAATTGAGATCAGAATGGTACATACAAAGATCTCTTTAAAATGTTTAGATGATGCCTCTTGATGAGAATCAAAGACTTGCATCCACTACGACCCTGTGCTTTCTGAGCCGGTGAGTACCATCTAAAGCTCTTCAATAAAGATCTTAAGAAACTGCTTCATTCAAGTGGGCTTTATTGCTGAACCAGGATGTTTATGACAATTCTGGCTAAGTGAGGTTTTGCTGATAGAGTAAATTATGGCACTGTTTAGGTTACAAGGAATGCTTGTCAGGAAGGTTTTCTAAGATGAGGAAAGAGCTCTAAGTAATTCAAAGTATTTTTGGAGGTTTCTACTACAATAGCAGCTGTTGATCTTGTATTTTACAGAAAGAATTGAAACCTGGCTAAAGAAATAGCAATGACTTGGAAGCCATTACTAAAAAGACATAAATGGAGAGGGAGAGGGAGACTAGGGATTAAGTATTCTATCTAATTCAACAAAGAAAACTGAAAATAAGGGACCCAATACACCTGCCACATCTGGAATGTTCCAGATCACTACACTGGTATGCTGAGTCCCTGTCCCCAGAGATGACATGAAGCACTGCTGACGTGGCTGGGACTGTAAGTACCAGATGACTGGAGTGGCCAAGCCCATATGTACAGAGCAAAGCTGGCAGGAGAAGGCTGTAGGAGCGCTCAGCAGCCAGTGTCTGAAAACATTAAACACTGGACAATTCACTTGATAACAAGACCTGAAGGGAAGTCATTTGGGAAATGATGATAATTAAAAATAATGGGAAATTTTTTCCATGCAATTAAGAAATCCAAAATAGAACCAAAATGTGTACAACTCACTAGAGTGGCCCAAAATGCAGCCAATGTTGATAAAAACAATGAAGTAACTGGACCTGGCAGGTCGAGTTAGAAGTGTGTACCACTTTGGAAAACAGCTTTCAGTATCTCCTGAAGCTGATCAGGCACCTATGCTATAGGCTTAGAATCGAGCTCCAAGTATATACCCAAGAGAAACAAGAGCAAACATTCACCTAAGAGACACATCAGAAAGCTCAGAGCAGCACACCATTCTAATAGGCAGAAGCAGAAAGCAACACAAATGAAAAAAAAACTGAATTAATAAACTGTGTTAGAGCCACCTTAGATTATACCACACACAGCTCTAGGCAAAGGCAAAGGCAGATCTCATACACACAATTCTGGGCCAATGAGGCTGAGCCACAAAATACATATTCTGTATGGTTCATGTACATAAACTTATAAAAGCAGGAGAAACCAAGCTAACATTACAAGTCAGGCCACACAACTCCTTGTAAGAGAGAAAGAGTGCTGTAAGGGACATGGAGGGAAGGACAAGGGAAGTAATAAAGTCTGATTGCTTCATCCAGCTGCAAGAGAGAGGGATGTGTTTCACTGCTGAAAATCCATAGACAATACACTCATGATTTGCATACATGCCCAGGCTGAGCCAAAGTTCTAGGGGCACATTTGAAAAAAGAAGAATGGGTCTGGGAAGGTGGCTCAGTGGTAGAGCGCTTGCCTTGCAAGCTTGAGGCCCTGGGTTCAATTCCTCAGCACCACATAAGCAAAAAGAAAAAAGCCGGAAGTGGCGCTGTAGCTCAAGTGATAGAGCACTAGCCTTGAGCTGAAGAGCTGAAGGACAGCACCCAGGTCCAGAGTTCAGGCCCACAACCGGACCCAAAAAAAATAAAAGAAAAAAGAAGAATGGTCCATTAACAATAACAACAAAAAACAATAACAACAACAAATATAGTCCTGTAGCAAGAGATTAGGAAAAAAGAAAAAAAGAAGCTCTCACTGAAGACAATGAAGGGTATACACCCCAAAATAAGGACTCACTTAGACAATTCTTTGCAGCCTCCTAGAAAAACTCAAGGTTTTCTCATATTAAAAAAAAAAAATTGGTCTGGGAAGGTGGCTCAGTGGTAGGGTGTTTGCCTTGCATGCCTGAGGCCCTGGGTTCGATTCCTCAGCACCACATAAGCAAAAAGAAAAAAGCCAGAAGTGGTGCTGTGGCTCAAGTAGTAGAGCGCTAGCCTTGAGCTGAAGAGCTGAGGGACAGCGCTCAGGCCCAGAGTTCAGGCCCCACAACCGGACCCCCAAAAAAAAAAATTCTAAGGGTTCACCAAATCCAGCCTACCTGATTCATGACAGAAAAGACCAAAAAAGGAGAAGACTTAACTTGATCAAAATCATACAACCAATTAGTGGGAAATGCAGGCATAAAAAGCAAGACCAATTAATAAGACTTAAATAATTATAGAAACAGTCAAGATACCTCAAAATGTATTTATGTTACCACTAAGATGGCACTGGCTTTTGTCCATCCTTTTGCTAACGGAATCCAATGCACACATCACCCATGGGGGAGAGGAAGCAATCACGGGGATTGGGGAACACAACAAACTGTAGATGAAGCATAGCTAACTACTGCTGTATCACTGTTTTCCATAAGAAGTGCTCTGTACCCTGCTGCACATCTGGACCTTTTTTCCTTGCCAAAGGGCACATTTTAGATCTCTTTTATATAAACAACCATCCTTGCAGTAAAGGGTAAAGAACAATTACACAAAAGCAAGCAGCATATGAAGTGAAAAATTACCTATCAAAGAAGAGAACACACAGCTGGCTGGATTCAAGATAAAAATATCTGAAGGATGCACAGACATCATTAATGTAAGAACAACTGGTAACAAAGGGATGCCCAGGAAATTACCATGACTCTTGGCTTAAGAAATAGACTAGAAATGTGCTAAGGCAAAAGAAAAGACAAAACCAACCTTGATGGAAGGCAATTGTCACAGTGGTGATTACAGAAAGAGCATTACAGAACACAGAAGATGTAAGTCCATTAATTCACTGACAGGAGATCTGGTCTGACATTTACAGAGAGGGCAGATCAGATGGGTTTATGAGGTAGCCATCATCTATTTTAGTTTTAAAAATACTGGCAATCAAATTTGCAACAAAGATCACTCTTTAAGAACACACTTTCCCACCAATCTTTACAAAATGAGAAAGACCAAACAAAAGCTAATGGATCTGAACATTCTACCTTAAATACAGGTACAAGCCATATTGTAATTAAAGACAGATCCATTTCAAGCAGTAAGAACCAGGCAGCCCAAAACTCAAGTCAGGATCAAGTGCTGACCTCACCTGTTTCTTCCTCAGTTTCCTCACCTTCAAAATAAAAAAATTAAGTATACAATGTATTTTCTATTCTATCATTTATTGTGTCATTGTTATATAGTTTATTTCATCCAACAATGCTGCTGGATGAAATAAACTATGACAAATAACTGAACTACACAAGGTGTGTAAGGCAATGGAGCACTTGAAATGAGCTAATACAATAGCCAAACTGATTTTATTTTACTGATTTGAATTTTAAAATTAGAAGTGGAATTAATGAAAACCTTTTAAGTTCACCTAAAACATACTTAGCATGGGACCTACTTTTCAAATGAAAATCTATGAACTCAAAATGCAGATGGGTGTATCTAATGCAAATGAACCGTCTGAATTGAGATGCACTGAAATATAAAATTCAAGGTAGGTAACAAAGGCTTATTAGGGAGAAAAATTACACAGTACATCATTAATAATTTCTATAATAAGTTTGTAGGCCAAAATGATAGTGTTTTATGAGATAAAATATACTACTAAAATTAGAATTTGCTATTCTTTTACTTTTCTAAGGTGACTAAAATTTGAAGTTGCCTATGTGTCTTGCTCTTTACTTCTATGGGAATGATGTGTGGCATACAGCGACAGCACAAGAATATAATCAACTTGTATTCCTATTAATTAGTATTACCAGTCATTGAATCAAGGCACTACAAGGAGCTGAAACCAAACTATGTCCATAATATCTGAGCCCCATAGTCTAGCAAAAGCAAATGAGACATATTAGACACCAATATGTAGCTCTGAAAAAAAAACCTATAAAGGGAAAAAAGTCCACAAAAACTGTACTAATCTCAGAAATAGACATTCTAAAAAATTAACAAGAAATCAGAATTTGTGTTAATCACATAACTGAATAAGATCCAGATCAAAAAATGTAAGTACACACACACACACACACACACACACACACACACACACACACACCCTAGTAAGCCTTGCTAACCCGGTCAGCTCATGCTAACAGGCACTGAATAGGGAAATGGGGGTGTTGGACTCAGACTATAGATAAGGCAGATATAGGCCAGAAAAATGTAGGATGGTACCCTCTAAATGCATACACCCAGAAAAACAGAATCAAAAATGTTCACAGAAAAGTAGCATTGTCAAGAAGCATTGTATTCATAACCTGATTTATGGAATTTAACCCCTTTAATACAAAGTACTTAATAATATTTTTAAGAAAGAATATTCACATCAATATTCATGACAACTAAAACATTGCACATTATAACCTAAATGGAAATTACCAGTAGAAGTAGGAAACAAGAATGTTGTAAACAAAAGCTACACACACACACACACACACACACACACACACACACGCACACGCATGCACATGCACACGCACACGCACACACACACACACACACACACACACACACACACACACACCACACATGAGACTGAGATCTAAAGATCACAGTTCAAAGCCAGCCAGGGCAGAAAAGTTCCTGTAAGACTCTTATCTCCAATTAACCACTCAAAAACCAGAAGTGGAAATGAGGGTGGAAGTGAAACGCTAAACAAGAAATATAATCACTACCCTACTTATGTAACTGTAACCCCTCTGTACATCACCTTCCCAATATTTTTTTTAAGAAAGAACTTATTAAATGTTACTTTTCGGTCAAGCAAAAAAAAAAAAAAAACATGGAAATGGCACTATGGCTCAAGTGGTAGAGCACTAGCCTTGAGCACAAAGGGGCTCAGAGACAGCACCCAGGCACTGAGTTCAGCACCACACCACCACCATCCCCCACACACAAATAGATTGTGTTGTAACATGGTAACCCCTCTGCACAGCACTTCCCATAAATCTGCAACAGAGATACCCCCCCCAAATGATTCTATATGGATAACCAACTTCTTATGACATGGAGAATAGCTATTCTTTTGGATATTAAATCTTAGCCGCTTAAAGCCCCACTATAGCAAGTTCTATGGCTTGATGTCCATCAAATCTACTACAACACTTGTATGATTCTTTGCTCAATGGCAAAGACAAGAAGGGCTTAAATATAATGCATTACTCTGTAACCTACTGGATCTAGTGTGAAGTGACCACAGTCAGTGAGGGCTCTGTTGTTCAGACTCTCTTTGAAGAAGTCACAGCTGTTTGGAACTAACTCCTCTCATCTAGGTGACACAATTTGCTCAAGAAGGGCTGCTTTTAGCTGGCAAAGATGCAACATAAAGTACTAGATAAGTTGATGGAGATTTACAGCTTTTTTTCTTTCTGCAAGTATCAGAATATCCTGCTAATAAATATCTGTGTGCAGCCCAAGTCCATATTTCTTTTTCCATAGGTGCCCACTTGTTAATTCTGTCTTACAGATGGCATACCTATTAAAAATCATCACTTTTTTTTGCTAAGAGATTTAGAATGCTGCTGCCAGTAGTGAAGAAAATCTGCTGTCATCCTTAGAAAAGGCAAAGGCAAAAATCAACCAGGATGCTTAGGGAAAAGTAATCTCTTAAAACCTGCTGTTGTGATATGGTCACAGGGCGATGCCAACTCACCGCTCATAGTAACTGTTGCTAGGCAGGCTGGGATGGAAAGTGTAAAGCCAAAGGGGTCAAATGGAAACCAAGCCAAATTCAAAACCACATTGGAAAGGCTAGAGAAGAGAACATACTCACATCAAAAGCCCCCACACAATCAGTCTAAAGGAGAAAAAGGAATTGTGTTTAGTTGGGAGTTATTGTGTGTCATCATTCAATTCTAAAACCAGAAAAGAGAGGTTTCTCCCATTCAGCTGGCCCTTTCATGGAATGTTCTAGCTGAACAGAGGATTCTAGAGTCATAAAATATGTTTTCTCTTGAGAATGAAGAATATTTCAAGCAAGCACATCTTCTATTCACCCTGAATATGTTTTACACTTCAGGTACTGGGTCTAATCTGGGTCTGGAAAATGTGGACAGTGTCACCAAAGTTGAGCCACTCATTCCACCCAATATGTACCAGCTACATACAAAGACCTTAACCTCACCCAGCTCCAAGATGAGTCCTAACTTACTGATCAGGTTGACCCCACTCCCTTTTTCACAGTGGCTGGTTTAAATAACACCAGACAATACCAGACTGGGCCAGTCAGCACCTGCTATCTCCTTACCCACTAGGATTGGCTGAGAAACATATTAAACCGATGTAAAGGTTAGAATTTTACTGGGGACTCAAACTCAGAATTGAATTTGGATGACATTGTGGGTAAATATAAAGCTTGAATTACTATATTCACTTTGACATTCTAAGGACATTCCAAGATAAGGTGCCTGAAGATAATGCAAAATCATGGAGGGGGGGAAATCAACTCAAGAAAAATCCCAGAAAACCAGAGTCCTGGTCAAATCATGCCTGAACCCACAGTGTTCATTCTACAACTACTTTTCTTTGAGTGAAACCCCTATACCATTTCAGTCTGTTTAGAACTGAAATTCATTATTTGAACTAAAAACACAAAATGCTACATAACAAAATATCTTTCTTTCTTTTTTTTTTTGTCGGTCATGGGGCTTGAACTCTGGGCCTGGGCGCTGTCCCTCAGCTCTTCAGCTCAAGGCGAGTGCCACTTCCGGTTTTCTGGTGGTTTATTGGAGATAGGAGAGATAGGAGTCTCACGGTCTCTCCTGCCAGGGCTGGCTTTGAACCGCGATCCTCAGATCTCAGCCTCCTGAGTAGCTAGGATTACAGGCATGAGCCACCAGCGCCCGGCTCATAACAAAATATCTTATATGCATTATATCTGCAAAACACTATGTAGAAAGTTTTCAGATAGATACAGACAGACAGGCAGACAGACAGATAATCTTTTCTTCTCAACTGAGAAGATGTGCACTATTGGCAACCCGGTTTTTATCTAAGATGATAAAAGACAGATGACTTTGCATGCACTCACGTGCTACCTTATGTGACAGGTTCTATCACCAGCTGCTTCTTATAGTGAGAGACTGAGAAACAGAAAGGGCAATGTAGCCAAGTTCAGAAAAAAATGATAATGGTGCCAGAATAATGCACAGGCAAAAAGAAAAAAAAAAAAAGCCTCTTCTCCAAACTCACAGTTCACAGAAGTATCCAAAATGAGTTAAATGTGCACCTGGGTAATATGAACAACAAACTCATCTGTACCATGAAATGGCTGTTTTTTAAGGTTCTTTTTGCCAGCTCAACCAAGTTCTGACAATTTAGCACCCAGTGAGTACAGGTGTCCATAAAGCTCACTTCCATATGACCAGATAAGCTTCCCCTCCCTGATTATGGCAGTAAATATGCAGTAAGAACCTGTCTGTGCACACGTTTCCCTGCAAACGATCACAAGAACAATCTCTGATAATTTATTGCATAGTTAACAGGGCACATTTGACTTATTTTCTGAGCCTTTTGTTCCAGAAATGTTACTCAAAAGTAAGAACCAGCATACAACTCAGAATACCTTTATTTATGAGTGATTCTTGCAAGGTGAGATTGTCATAGAAAATACAGTAGCTGCTCATTACTAAGTCAGAGCTGCTTTAAGAAGAAGCTTGTGCAGGCCTCTGACCTGCTGAGTGCTACAGTGCTGACAGTTACCACCCCCCAACCCCCTCCCCCACCAATTATCAAGTCCCAGTGGCAGAGAACAATGAACTTTATCACTTTGCCTTGCATCTTAAAAAAAAAAAAAAAAAACAGTTGCAAGAGCAGAACTTTAGAAAAGGAAGAATAAGATTTGATAGAAATTAGCAGCCAGAGTCATACTATAATGAGAGGTTGACAAATTAACATCTGCACTCTATAGAAAATGCAGAAAATTCTCTTGCCTCAAGGATCTAGGATGAGCCAATGAAAAAACATGTGTGAATACACCAAAAAAAGATAAAAGGGCTGACTACCTGAGGGTACTTCAGTTCAGTCAGACACAAGGCCATCTATGCTAGTCTGCAGATTTTAAAGCAAGGAGACAAATAATTTCTAATAATCTGTCTCAGGTCATCTTCATTGCACCTCTCTCCCAGGTCTTCCTTCCACTCAAATACTTCCTTCCTTGACAGGAAGTCTCTCTCTCTCTCTCTCTCTCTCTCTCTCTCTCACACACACACACACACACTTTGGAGCAAGCAGGGAAGACAAAGAAAGAAGGGAAAACTTTTTTTTAATATGCTATGGGAATTGTTTTGGCAGGGAGTGGTGCAGAAAATAAACTGGCAAGAACAATTGTTTTCCTTGGGTAATTCCTTCACAGCTAATTCTTGCTTCAGCCACATGACTAATTCCACCAATGAGATGCTAGGAAGCCATATGCAAATAGTACAGTAGTACATGCTTTGGGGTTTATCCTCACCTGCAGTTCTTAAGACCCTGAAACCAGCTGGTGAAGACCTAGGCTGATGGTAGGCACGAAACACAAGCCCCAATCACAACCACCTGACATGGAGCCAAGCACAAGCATGTCTGCAAGGCCATCACTACCACTCAGTTCCAGGGTAGGACAGAAGGCAGCAGAAATCTATCATGCAAGACTTGACCACAATGTCATGAGAAATAATGACCATCATTTTAAACCATTTGTTATACAGAAAAAGACCTCAAACTTGTCCTAGAACCACTCTAAAATAGGAGAATACAGCTGAGTTCAACAACTGTTCAGTAAACTCTTCCTATGGAAAAAGAACTATTAAGATGTTACCAGAAGCTGGGCGCTGGTGGCTCATGCCTCTAATCCTAGCTACTCAGGAGACTGAGATCTGAGGATCTCAGTTCAAAGCCGGCCCAGGCAGGTAAATCCGTGAGACTCCTCTCCAATTAACTACCAGAAAACAAGAAGTGGCACTGTGGCTCAAGTGGTAGAGTGCTAGTCTTGAACTGAAGAGCTGGGGGACAGCGTCCAACCCAGAGTTAAGCCCCATGACCAGCCCTCCCCCCCAAAAAAATGTTATGAGATACAACAGGAGACAAAACATAGCCTCTGACCTCATGAAGTTTCCAGTCTAATGGAGAATTACAAGCATTTGATGACCTATGATGCAACATGAAGGATTAAATATCATTCCTTCTCATCTCCAGGAATATCTGTCACCCACATGCATTTATGAATTTACTCACTCAATTTTCTAGTAACAGTCGCCTAAGGCAGTGAACACACAAACTGTCTTCCAGGAGTTTATATCCTAATAGATAAAAATTTACATAATCTTGTCTAAATTCCAGGGTTTTTTTATGTTTTTTTTGTGTGTGTGTGTGTGTGTGTGTGTGTGTGTGTGTGTGTGTGTGTGTGTGTGTGAAAAGATTTATTTAATGTAAGTTGTCTTTGAAGTAAATTTATTTAATAGAATACTAACTGAAAAGACAGACTTACTAGTTTTACAAAATCTGTGGTCTCAAACATCAAAGCATGGGAGCAGGGCTGTACTGTTTTATCAACAAAGGTACTTAGGCCTCTTCTTAAAGAAATCAGAGGATAAGACAATACAAGACTGTGGGAATTTTACAAAACAACATCCAATTATGTGAAAAAAAGTCTTTGAACATTACAGTGTAATCTCCATGAAGGCTGGGCCTCTGGGTTGCATTCACTAGATATCCCCAGTGCCTAGAGAAGTGTGTAACATGTAAGATGTTCTTAATAAGCCTGTGTTCAGGAAGGAAAGTGAGAGAGGGCAAAGGATGAACAAATGGGAGAACAGTACGGGATAAACGAGGCAAGCTTGGAAGCCATTACAGAGGGAATATTTTCATAATACTAGCAATTTCTCTTTTTCTTTTGCTTATTCCCTTTGGTAGCACTGGGGTTTCAACTTAGGACTTCACACCTGCTAGGCAGCTACTCTGCTACTTGGGTCATGTTGTTTTTGCTATGGTTATTTTTGAGATAGAAGCTTGATTTTTGCCAGGTCAGCCCTGAACTATGATCCTCCTGTTCTCAGTCTCCTGAGTAGTTCAGATTAGTTGTGAGCCACCAAGGCCTTGCTGTGCTAGAAATTTCTTTAGCAACACAGGCAGCCACTAGTTTATGGAATGCAGCATGCCAAAAGAATGCTCAGCACCTTTAAATAATTCTTTATCAAAAAAAGAAAACTTAAAAGATCTGAAAAATAAATAAAAGTTGCTGAAATTCAGAGCAGAAGAAAACTACTGGGATTCCAAAAGCATGCACTGTATGTGGCCAGCACTACTAAACAGGGGCTGAGTTCTCCCGACTCTTTTTACAATGAGACCCATAGTGGGAAGATGGCTAAATTTTCCACTGTGGCCAATCTGCTCAGCCAAACACATGAAAAGTCAATATATCAACTTGTGGGCTGGGAAGGTGGCTCAGTGGTAGAGTGCTTGCCTAGCATGCATGAGGCCCTGGGTTTGATTCCTCAGCACCACATAAGCAGAACAGTCCAGAAAGTGGTGCTATGGTAGAGTGGTAGAGTGCTAGCCTTGAGCTGAAGAGCTGAGGGACAGCGTGCAGGCCCAGAGTTCAGGTCCCATGACCAACAAAAAAAAAATCAATCTTGTAATCAATAAGCTCAACATCAATATGGTCCTGTGCTACACAGTGATGCTTGAGCAATGCCAGACTTTACATGAGAGTGAGCCCAGTGATCTTATGGCATGGCATTGTGAGGTCACGGCCATCTTACTTTGTACAATAATGTTAACGCAATGATGAAATTGCCTAATGACATATTTCTCAGAATGGGTCCCTATCTTATGTGACACATGATCACAACCAACCATAAACAATGTGTATGACTATCTGAGGTCAGGCATTTGAACCATCAAACAGCAGTTTTTTTATAAGGAAGATCAAAATCCATGGCTACAAAAGAGAAGTTTTATTATAAAAATGGAACATCTGGAAGAAAACTGACATGTATAAGTAAAAGTCTCCCCAGATCTACCCTCAGGTTCAATTCTTGTATCAAGAAGCAACTACATTTAAAGGAGATACTACCAAAATGTCATTTCCCCAGGCTTTGTTTGTAGGCTTTCCAAAACTGGGAGGACATATATGGGTCAGCAGAGATCCAGAGGACCACAGGAAATTTCTTCTGTAGATCTAGCCTCTAGTAGATCTGCTGAGCAGTCCCAGTTATTAGTTCTACTTCCAAACCCATTATACTCCCCAAAATATGTCTTCCCCATGAAATGGAAAACTGCCGAGAGCCAGAGAAAAGTCTTTTATACATTGCCATAATCTTCCAGAGACAAAAAAGTTCAGCTGATTGATTCTATATAAAACAGAAATAAATTAGCTTAATAGTATGCCTCTTCATGAAATTTAAACTCAGAAAATCTTAAGCCAGGAAAGGATTCCAATTTCATTTCGTTATATTTTGTGTTAAACCATTTGAAAATAGCAAAAGGTCCTCCATCAATGTGGAATCTATCCCTGCCAGGGATGGGTACTACCCTATGTCTCCTATTGCCCCAGAGAAGAGCTGAGACACCAACACAATTTAAACTTAAATCATTTGTATTGAGATCTCATCAATGCACAGATTCAAATATACCCCAGCCTCCAAATACGGTTCGAGAAGCACGATTTGTTTGCTAGGTACAAGATGTACAACTTCATACAGTTAAAAGCTTGGGGAGAAAATATTAAATTCAACTTATTTATATTCAGCAACCAGGTCATTTTCCAAGGAACACCCTGTGCAGGTACTTTGTCTGCCTGTGAGCACCTGTGACCTCTGTGACACAGTCGAGAGACCTGGGCAGGGCAAGGAAAACACAAAACTCATGCAGACGCCGCAGCAAAGGCTGTGCTTTCAGCAAGGAGGAGACCCTGCTTTTTGGAATGTGAGAAGAACCACCCAAGCTGGAGAGGCTCCTACAGAGCACATCGCAGGGCCGCAAGCACCAGTGCAGCTCTGCGTTGGACAGACGCATAGAGGACACTCTCCCTTCTGCTGTACCATCTGTCACACGACTGCCAGCTTTATGCGACAGTCCTAAAGGTCTGTGATTTATTCCGAAGCACAAAGCTCAAGGAGTTCTCTGGAAGTCAGATAGCGTGCCTTGAACATTTTTTTTTCTTTAACTGTCTATAAAATGTTGAAACAGGGAAACCAAAAGGTGTGCACAGCAGATAAACTAGAAAGAGGCTTAAATGTGAGATGGGGAGAAGAACAAGCAGGAATGGAAAAAGACCTAGGGGAGTCCTCTTTTAAGGGATGGCTTGACACATTCATCAGCAATAAAACACCTGGGATTCGGAAAAAGCCAGGCTGAAGGTGCACAGGAGGGGTTCTGAGGAGGCACTTTACGCTCTGTTCCAGCCCTGAACAAACAGCACCATCTTGTGCAGTGCAAAAGGAAAAACCACACCACAGGGAAAGAATGTTGGGAAGCTCCTGATGCCACAAATTGTAGAAGCTGAATTCATCACAACATTAACTTTCAGGTCCCAAGACAGGCATCCCAGTTTCAGAGAAACTCAAGCAGGATGGAAATCAAATGGGGACAGCATTCTAAGAGGAACCAAAGAGACTGGCACTAAAAGAGAAGAGTCTATCATACCAGATCCCGAGCAGCTGCAATGCAGCCAAGGGAGCAGATGTTAGTTGGGTGTCAGACATGGTCTCACCACCAAACAGAAACTACCACAGTATTTTGATGCTAGGGACTTTAGAACAGGGAACTGATAACTCAGCTGAATGAGGTTACCCACAAATTGCAAACAGGAAGCCAGCATCACCACTAGATATGGCAGTTAGATATTTGATAATAGATCGACGTTTTGATGACAAAAATACAGAATTGCTGGAGAGGAGGGGATGTTTCTAGAGGTCAGGGTTGAGGCACCAGGCAGAAGTGCCTGTTCACTGGCAGGACATAGGACCATAGAGAAAAGGAGATCCTTGGTGAAGCTTGGTCTGACTGCTTTCTCCTTCCACAGAGTCTAAAAAGGAGGCCAGGGAAAGTCAGCTTCGCCCACAACACAAGGCAGAGCAGACAGGAAAGGATGGTTCCACCTCACCTCAGTGTGCCCTGTCTGCCACAGCACTACTTGGAGATGCAAACACATCCCCAGAGATGCAAATTCTTTCTCAGGAAGTCTGGAATGAGAACTCTAAGAGTCTACACTTCTAACCAACTCACCGAGGATCCTGAGGCTGCTGGTCGACAAACCACACTTTTGAGCATCTAAGGACCTAACTGATCCAAATGAAAGCCAAGTCTATTATCAAAAGAAACTATACTTCTAAGAATTAAAAACTACACAGTCTCACCTGAGACTTTCAAGTAAGATAAATTAAGATAGGAACATGGGTAGGAGCATTACTAGGGCAGAAATGCCGCCTGCCCTCCTGCTAGCCACATCATTCATATGGCTCAAGGCTGCTGTGGGCTCAGATGTGTTATCCCAAAACTCATGTTGAGGTTCTAAGCCCAGTATTTGGAATGTGACATATTTGCAGACAGGGCCTTTGATTCAGTTAAAATATATTAGCTAAGGTGATTAAGTTAAAATAAGGCCCTGACGGTGGGTCCTCATCCAATGGGATTGTTGTCCTCAAAAAGAGGTGACTGAGACACCCAAAAGGAGAACACACAGGAGGCAGGGCCATGTGAGGACTCTAAAGAGGAGGAGGCCATCTGCAAGCCAAAGAGAGAAGCCTCAGGAGAAAGCAAACCTGCCCACCTCTTGCTCTTGGACTTCAGCCTCCAGAACTGTGAGCAAATAAATTCTGATATGTAAGCCACCCAGTGTGTGGTATTTTGTTATGGCAGCCTTAGCAAATTAATACAAAGGTTTATGGTTTTGCTTCTAAGTTTAACCTCACAAATTTTCACTGCATGCTGCTGTGTGAGAAGCTGTGCTTGTAGGAGCTGGCTCACAGAATGACAAATAGATACAGTCCTTGGCCAGCTCCTGTTCTTGCTTTCCTGTGTATAACCATTAGCACAGAGGGAGAAAGACCAAAATTACCTAACTTAGATGATGATGAATGCTGCATTGGATACAAAACCAATGCTAGAAAAGCATAGAGGAAAGAAAACAGTCTCTATCCTGAGGAGGGGGAGAAGGAACCAGGAGCTTCAAGGTAGATTCTGACAGAGGCACAGAAAGGGCAAAGCATTCCTAAAGAAGCGACACCAGCAATGCCCAAGGGATGTCATGCTACCCAACTCCCTGGGGTACTGAGGAACCGGCATGCCATCAGGCAGGGTGAGGAGGGGATGCCAGGGGGGCTGAGGCAGAGAAAACTATAACAGGACAGATGAGACTAAATAGGAGACCACACGTTTCCTGACTAAGCAAGGGAGTGGGAGTGGAGGAAATGAAGATTAATGAAATGAAGATAAAGGGGCCAAAGAAGGAAACAATAAAACTTCCCCTTATTATCTACTAGCCTTAGGCCTGCTTCATGTGTAGCTGACACATTCTGCAGCCGAGGATTTTCAAAGTAACTGACCTTGTCATCTCTGATCCTGCTAACTTGGACATAAGAAAGAGGACACTATCCTCTATGACTTCCAGGCTAGGTTACGGACAGCTCTGGAGGAGGATCATGACTCATTGAGAGGGAGATCTAAGTTCTAAGATTCACAGAACAAAGCCTAAGGATCCAATCACTGTCACCACACAGCTGTTCTCCGTCAAAAACAGTTGGTGCCATTGGGCACAGGTGGCTCACACCTATAATCCTACCTATTCAGGAAGCTGAAATCCAATCCCAATTCAGAGGTAGCCTGGGCAGAAAAATGACTGTGAATCTCTATCTCTGGCTTAGCAAAATGCTAACCAGAGGCATGGCGCAAATGCTATAGTACCAGCAAGTATTATGAGTAAGTGTGAGACTCTTGAGTTCCAGCCACAAAAGAGGAAAAAAATGGTGCCTTTCCTCAGAACATACACATAGCCGAAAGGTCTAAGAATCCCTCGCCCATTATATGACTAGACCTCGAATTGTCCTCATCCAAAAGAATGAAGTTATTTCTTCTCCTAAGCACCGAGGAACTTAGGATGTTGTGATATTATAGGAAATTCAAGAGATTTTTCAAGAATAACTCTTATGTTAAGGGCTCTTGGCTCAACACAGTGACTTTAGACTCCTATCCTTAGCCTATCTCAAGTACCACAACTAAAACCAGAAAAGTAAATATGTAGCACAGAGAACTGCCAAAGTTGGGGTGGGTTTAATGAAGCATTACTGGTACCATTTATCAACAATGGAACATGCAGCAGAGATATAGAGGACAATACAAACCCCAGACATACACCGATAGCACAATAATCAATCTCCTGAAAATGTGCTTATCAAAATATTTGAGGGCGGGGAAGGTGGCTCAGTGGTAGAGCACTTGCCTTGCATGCATGAGCCCTGGATTTGATTCCTCAGCACCACATAAGCAAAAAGAAAAGAAAAGAAATGTTTCAAAATATGTGAGTAGACCTTTCCATCACAGCCCCCAGACACCATCTCCTAATAAGAGGTCCAGATATACCTTAAAATACCAAACTTGGACCAAAAAAATGCCTACAGATTTAACATACAAATGATAGCAGAGAAATGTAAGATTGGCTTGTGAGGTCAAGAGAAGGGAAGAATAGGAAAAGTATCTGCCTTTCTCATAAACTTGAACACCTAGCACATGTAGAAAAGTCACAAGAAATAAAAGATCCATGAAAAACTGGACTGGAATTAGGGGAAGATTTAACATCAGGATCCAGAATCACCTTACAGGAAGAAAATATAGGTAAAATTCAGAAGAGTCACTATTGGGAATTTCAGGATAGACCCTTCTGCAGAGATATTATAATACCCAGCAAAAATCACGATAATGGGCTAAAGATATATATATATATATATATATATATATACACATATATATATATATATATATACAGTCCAGTGATAGAGCACCTGTTTAGCATTGCATGGCCTTGGATCCAAGGGCCTATCAAAAAATAAATAACTAAAGAAAAATGAAAATAACAAAATACAGTGACTCTGTGAGCTCCTGCAATAGCAGAAGCAGTTGGAGATGAGGTTGTAATCTTTCTAGTTACTGCTGCAGAGCCTGCAGTGCTGGCCTGGCCACTGTATATACTAATGATTTTTCTCATAGGGGTATAGTAGCCATTTTTTCTTTCTTCCTTTAAATGGAGCAGATTTTAATCCTCCCTCATTGACAAATTTCCTGAGGGAAATTACAGTGACCCATGAAGTGAAAACAACTTGGTCTTCAAAGGTCCAGAGTGGATGCAGCTTCAACACCAAACTATGTACCTCTGGGGTGGTGCTTACTCCTTCCCTATTAGGAAAAGGAAATAAAGGCTTTGGGTTCATGTGCTAAAATCTCTCAACAAAGGCAGCTGAAGTTGTAGCTCAGTGGTAGGGCATTTGCCTAGGGTACATGAAGCCCAGGTTCAATCTCCAAAAAGGGAGGGAAGTCAGAAAAGGAAAGGCTGTAGAAGTGTAGTACCTCAAAATATCATGGCATTCTTATTATGACCAAGAGGAAAGAGAAGGAAATCTGGATGTGTAAACTCTCACCTTAGCACAGGGTTTTCTCTAGCTAGGAAGAAGTCTCTAGAAGCATTCCAACCTATTGCCACCTACAACTTCATGAGGACAAGTCTGTCTCCATAAGAAAGCCTCTTAACCCAGAGAAGAGAGGTAGCCTAGATGGCACAAGGAAAATTCTTAGTATAACACTGACCATGCTCTTTGCTGCAGTTGTTAGATAATGCAGGATTTAGCAGCCAATCTGGGCCTTCAAATTGGCCCCTATGAACCAGTGATTGGATGTGCCAGGAACCTGAGATGAGATCAAGTTAAAAGCTCATCAATCTAGACTCACCAACATTAGATCAAGCTTAATTTTAACACTTTGAGGAAGTTCAAACTCAACAGACCTCAAAACAGACTACAGATTGGTCTACATGGCCTTCTCTAGTTCATAAAGTCAGTCAGACGTCAAGAGAACAAAAAAGTCAAACTCAACTGCATACCTGGTATAGCTGACACTCAACAAGATGACAGAGGTTTTCTAGCAACAAAGCCAGGGAGAAATGGAAGCCAGAAAATTCATATTTTAAAGTCCAGACCATAAATAAATGGAAGCCATCCTTTATAGTGAATCTTGACAGAAATGAATACCATCACCATCCAGCCTCAGAAAAAAAGTCTCCTGGAAACTATTATCTTAAAAATCTCCAAGATCGAGACTGGGAAGGTGGCTCAGTGGTAGTGTGCTTGCCTTGTATACATGAGGTCCTGGGTTCAATTCCTCAGCACTACATAAGTAGAAAAAGCCAGAAGTGGCACTGTGGCTCAAGTGATACAGCACTAGCCTTGAGCTGAAGAGCTGAGGGACAGTGCCCAGGACCAGAGTTCAGCCCAAAATAAAAAAAAAAAATATCCAAGATCTAGCCATGCTATCTATGTAAGCACATTCTATAAACTATTTTAGAAAATATTTTTACTTAATATATTGTTTTTATGTTGACCTTAACAAAAAAAGAAGGCAATAGTAGATGCCTTTAGTCCTAATTGATGTTGAACCAAAAATGGAAAATGCCAACAATGAAAGCTAACACCTTTAATCTTAACAAAATCTGTACAGATTAAACTCCTAGCTTTAACATCTACTTTTCCAAACCAGAACTCCTATACCAAAAGAGTTATTAATCAGAACCATTTATCTTACCTTAGGTAAAGCTTATTATTGATATATTTGAGAAGACAAGGGGGAAGTAAAAAGCCAGCACAGTAAAACTCAAACACCTTTTATAGTCCTTACTTTCAAAATATTTTGGGTTTCATTCCACTTATTTGTCCACTCCTTTGTCAATTCTTGAACCTAAAAACAAACATATATGTATATATAGTTATTCTACTTTTCAAAAATTAATGACTTCTACAATGTTTCCAAATTCTTATATACTATAGAAAAATATGCTGTAGCCAGTCCCTCCTCCTGCGACCCAGACCGCCCCCAGACCTCCTAACACTATTAATTTATGAAACTGTTTTCCTCAGCGCAGTTTTGTTTTGTGTGTCCATTGGATTACAAACTTTAGTAAAAAATACAAATCAAAAAAAGAAAAATATGCTGTAGTTTTCTACTATAAGAACTATCAGCAAAAATCAATCATACATACTGATCTTATCCTACCTTATCTTATCCTACGTTAGGGCAAAGAAAAGAACAGACAGCAATTTGTCCAATCACCTACAATATTGTCTTTTTTTATAGTGTACTTAACTAGAAGCTGCTGCCTTGAACTATTAGCTAAAATTATGAACCTAAGGATGACAATATCCTATTAGATGGGTTAATTTTCCTTGATTCTACTTTAGGTCCTAAGAAATAATCATTTACCTTTCTTTGTAATTAGATGTGCTGATTAAATCACCTTGATGGTGCAGTTCTCTTTTAGGAGATAATTTGCTTTTGTAGCTAATTGATGGGGTTTATAAATCTCACTCTACTATACATACATACATATATATATATATATATATATATATATATATATATAGTGGTTCTTTAATTGACTCTTTTAGTGAAAGCAAATTTCTTTTGATAAAAATCAGCTTCTTTTTACTGGGCAGTAACTTAGGGAAGAAAATGTCCCTAGCTGTTGAATATAGCATGGTTAAAAACTGCTTGTCCAAGTTAATAGAAATTTTCTGTTGGTTCCAGAAAGCTGTTTTAGATGACTCTGATGATTAGTTCACTGAGAAGCAGAAACTGATACTTGAATTGAGAGGCAGAGGAAAAAAGAATAAAAAGGTGCCCTGAGGAAAAGAAGCTAGCAGGAGCTCAAAGTTCAAAGTCATGTTCCCAAGGCCTTTCCTCTCTGTGCCTGTCACTGTCCCTCCCCTGCTCTACAGCCAAAACTAGCCTACTTTGAGCCTCCAGGTCTCCCACCCAGGAGCCCCTGATATAAACCAGGCCACAAAGGTGCATAGATGACATGCACCATGAGTGGTGGTAACTGGATAGGTCATTGGTCAGCAACCCTGACCAAAGAAGGCATGCTGTTGTCTAGAAATGGAGGGCCTACACCAAAAGAAAACCAGCATGTCTTACCCACCCACACACTATCATTCAGTGGCCATTTCACTCTTCACTTTATCTCAAATAATACTATAGAGATTCTCAGTTGACTTTTTTTGTAATGTTTGTCCTTCTTTTGCTAGTTCTTAAGTGTCAAAAGCTACCATCTTCTTAGTGAAAAAGGAAACAAGAATAGAAATGTCTCCCTGACTTTGCTCTCTGCTGTAAGACTGAATTGATTCATCTGAAGCAAGTCATACCCTGCAGTTCATTGATACCAACTCCAGACTCTTGATAGCATCAAATGTCAGGAGGGTGGTGGTTTTTTGTTCTAGAAAAAATTTTAGAGAGTGGATATTATTGTCTTTCCTTCCTACAGAAAGGAAAAAAACTGGCGTGTGGAATTAATGGATACTAACCAGTACACAGATCCTTACTAGCAATTTATCTGAGCAAATGATTCAGTATTTCACCAACTGAAGAAATATCAACTGTATTTGTTCTCAGTGAAGAAATAGGAGTCAGTAAACAATCCTTTCCAATTTCAAATATTTCAAACTCTATAAAAAATATAAAAATGCCTTGCACCCTTGTATTTAATACAAGTAATCTTAATAAATCACTAATTCTAGCAATGTGATCAGATGATGAGATGTATAACCAACCAGATGGCAAACAACTTCAAAAAGTTAAAAAAAAAAAACAGGCAAATATTTAGAAAATGTTGTGAATAAGACACAGTCATTTCTGTCACAGCATGTTAAATGCACTCAAATTAAAATGTTTATTGAAGTCTATTAACTTGCTAGGTACTTCTAAAAACTATAATTGATAAACAATTTATTGCTATACCCCAGCATTTCATAGCACTTGAAATCAAAACTGAAAGCACTAAAACATAAAATTTCATGAGCAAAATAGATTAAGGAAACTAATGTTTTTTATTAATGCCATTATCAGCATATTAATCAACCTAATTATCTAGAGAAGTGTCAACAAGTTCCTAGCTACAACTTTCACATTGTGTATTACTGAGTATATACTATAACACAATCCAATTTTTTTAATCATGTAGCACCAGGAAGAAAATTGACTCCAAAAAAATATTCCCAATGTCTGTTCCTCCTTTCCTCAAGATTTGTTTCCTTTTATTTTTAAAGAAGTAATATAGAGGGCTGGGAAGGTGGCTCAGTGGTAGAGCGCTTGCCTTGCATGCTTGAGGCCCTGGGTTCCATTCCTCAGCACCACATAAGCAAAAAGAAAAAAAGCCAAAGTGGTGCTGTGGCTCAAATGGCAGAACGCTAGCCTTGAGCTGAAGAGCTGAGGGACAGCGCCCAGGTCCAGAGTTCAGGCCCACAATTGGACCATAAAAAAAAAAAAGTAACATAGAACCAGATCAGCCATAGAACTAGTTTTCAAACACCAGGACACAAGCATCAGTTTTATTCCCTCCACCCTCCACCCCTGCTATAATGTTCTCTCTTCCAGTTAATCTCTGCCCCTCTCCCTATGAAAGAGCCCCCAAACAGTGAAAATAAGTTAGAAATGTCCAAGAGCTAAATGGTGCTCATCCTTGCGCTGGGAAGACCACTGCCATTTAGTACATGTGAAACATGGCCTCTCTTGGCCCAGGACCTTGTCTCCTCTGAGGGCCAGAGTGGCCCCACTGCTTTGTCAAAAGGACCTGCATGTGAATTTTACTGAAGTCAGTTATACATCACATAAATCACCACACTTATTAAATCACAGAAAATGTAACCGTTGTGCATCTTTAAAGATAATCATGGGGTTGGAGGGATACATGGAATGAAAAAAAAAAAAAACTGTCCCCAACAGAAATACTAAAAAGCATGAACTTCAGAAGAACATAATGCACATTATAATGTCAAAAAAAATAAGTCAATCATCACTTACTCTTGCTTCATTCTGATGAAGTTTTTCCTCCATACTTAAAGCTGTGGGAGAGTCTAAGAGGGCAATCTGCAATTCAACACATAAGGATATCAACAATTAATAAAAAGCAATAATATACAGCGAGGATTTTTTCCATGAACATAATAATTACCAAAAGCTTCTACAAACTAGAAAATACAATACTAAGTAATATTCACACACAACAACATAGAGTATGGGTTATCACCAAGTCGCTAATCCATGGGATATATATCATATCTTACACTATCTAAAAATCATGGTTTTCTTGTAAATCTACACTGCAGTACAAATCAAGAGAACAAACAACATAACATTATAATATCTTTACCAAAACCAAACACAATCTAAAACCCCAAGTCATAAGGACCTGTCTGTTTGAATATGCACAAAGTAGAAGCCTAAATCTTGCTTAACTATGGACTTTGGGGGTTAGCTACATTGAAATTAGGTGAGTGAAACTCATTTATGAACCCTGCTGGGTGCTATTCAATGTATGACATTACAATCTTCTTATCTAGCTCCTTATCTTTACCCTTGGTGTAGTGTGAAAATGGCTGTAAGGATGATATTGGCCAAAATCAGAGTAGAACTGGGAGGGATGAGAAGAAAACGAAACCAGACTGGATTTCAGCTGCACTCTTGACTTGTTCATCCTGATTAGAGTGCTAAGAGCTCGGTGTTCCCTGTTCTACCTCCCTGCCAAAGATGTCACAGGAAAGCAGAAAGGAAGTCTCCCATTGCCTATGCAGTCATTCTTTTCCAATTTGAAGTAAATTTGAAGTTATTCTGGTCTTATACAGCATGTATTCAGTGTGTTTTTAAACAAATAATATGATCCACATTGACTTTTTTTTTTGTCCTTTCTGTTTTGGTACTGGGGATTGAACCCATGATGTTGTACTTTCTAAGCTAGCACTTTGACATTGAGCTACATCCTGGCCCACACACTGGCTTTTAAATCAACAATTTCTGGGGGAAAATCAGACAAAATAAAACTGCTTCTTTCCGTTTAACAATTCTAACTCCATTAGGTATTATTTCATTATATATGCTTTCCTCTGATTTATTCTATACACTTACAATTTATCCTCTTAATGTAAATGCAGTTTTATTTTTCAAAACTTTTGCTCTACCGGATTACACTTAAACCAACTGCATACAGTGTACAAGGCTACATCAACAAAATAAACTCCTGGGAGGGGAATCTGTGAGTCATCTATACGTGTGATTCCTTTTTAATTGCAAGTTGTCCTCCCCAGAGATGCAGCATGTTTTTAATTTCTATTCAAACAAAAGCAGTCAGTTTTCATTGGCTCAGTTAAACATTTAGGCTAACAAGATGACTGTGGGCCCCACTGGGCATCTGTGTGTATGCCACAGAAAGCAGAACTGGTTGGCAGAGAAGCACAGGTGTCCTCCTGATGGCTGAGAGCCTGACAACAAGTCTCCACAGCAATCCTCAGTCCATGCAGGAACAATGGCTCTTGGCCCTCTTGAATAACTGCTCATGTATGAGGAATAATCTCATGAGTGTGTGGAGAGCCCGTCTCAGTTTAGAAACTAGCCCACAGAACCAGCATCTCCTGTGACAATGCCATAGGCTCATCTGCCATAGGCCTTTAGGAGACACACCCAGTTACAAGAGTCATTGCCTTCAGCTGCTATTTACAGTTGCATATACTTCATCTTTTCTGGAAGTAAGTTGGTAGGGGTCATTTGTATCATTAGAAATGTTGCTTTGATCTACAGCTGGCAACTCCATTTATCAGGTTTATTGAAAATGAAGGTTAACCTAAAGTAAAATCTGCCCTTCCTGGGAGGTACAGAAGCTTTGTCAACACATGACTACAAAGTGTCATTGCACACAGCATGGTGTTTCATACAAAATATTCAATGAAACTATTTTGGCCAATTTTACAAAACCTACTATATGGCTTCTGTTTCTCTACCAAAGCTGAGAAATGTCTACTTCATTCACAGCTTAGTAGTGAACCACTGATGGAATTATACATATAAAAGACTATAGTGACTACCATATCATATTCTATATAGCTACATACATGTCTATATGTCCCTACCTACAGAGTAGGAAAAACAACACAATATGTGCCAGGGTTTTCTGCTTTTAAAAGTTGAACCCATGACATTTGCAAAAGCAAACATAGGAAATTATTAAAAGAAGGAACTTTTGGAAATGGCTTTATAGCTCAAGTGGAAGAGGGTAGCCTTGAGCACAAAGAGGCTCAGGGACAATGTCCAGGCCCTGAGTTCAAGCCCCACAACTGACAAAAAAAATAGGAGCTTTTATTTGGCTGTACTTAAATAACCTAGAAATGGAATTTGGACTTGAGAAATATTCAAGGAACCATAGCAGCATTTGGAATAGAATATCCCAGAGGGTGGGGGCTGGGGGTTTAGTCCAGCAGAAGAGCGCCTGCCCGGCGCGGGCAAGGCCCTGGGTTCGGTCCTCAGCCCTGGAAAAAAAAAAAGAATATCCCAGAGGGGGATCAATGTCCTGGGGAAGATTTATTCAGATATTTTTAATGAGCACTTAAATGAAATACCTGCTTATTCTGTTAAGCATTACAAATTTAGAATAAGCCTATATTGTCTCACCAATAAATTATTTTATAGTGGACTCGCATTTTCACTGTAATGTACATATTAAACTTACCCAAGTTTTACCGTTTCTTTATGTGTTCTAAAATATATTTTTCCATCGTCAATGCCAAGATAACAATAATAAAAATACTGCCTTAATTACAGCAGTATTCTAAGGTCATGAAAGAAACAAGACAAAAACATCTAAAGGCAATGCTTTGGCATATTAATACCTCTGAAGACATTGCTGAGAGTTTCGATAGAGTTTTGCTGCCTGTATAAGACTCTTCATTCTAGTTTATTTTCTCTGTTTTCCTTTCATTCTTTTAACCTCATAAATTAAAGAAGATAATGTTGAGAATCTTCAAAAAATTTTTCCTTCACATATAGAAAATTGGATGACTCTATCAAATCATCTTTACATGCTTACTTTAGAAAAATAATGATTGAGAAACATTAAAGAGTCAGGCACAGAGACTCATACCTATAATTCCAGTTACTTAGGAGGCAGAGATCAAGAGAACTGTGGTTCAAGGCCATCCCAGGCCAAAAGTTAGCAAGATCTTATCTCAACCAACAAGCCTAAGGATGCAATCTCAGCTACTAAGGAGACATAGATAAGAGAATCTGGATCCAAGATTGGCCCTAGGTGAAAATGTAGAGAATCTAGGCAAAGAATACCTAAAAATAGAAGTCTGGGAGGTATTTTCACAATAAAAAAAAGAAGTCTGGGAGGTATGGCTCAAGCAATAAAACACCTGTCTGGTATAGGAAACAGAGTTCAAACCTAGGGAAGGAAAGGAGAGAGAGAGAGGGAGGGAAGGAAAGAAGGATGGAGATTAAGAAAGGATTCCCATGATAACAAATCATATCAATGAATTGACTTGTGATCCATGTTATAAGTTGTAACATGCTATTTAAGTGCACTGCTCATTCTGATAATTTCCTTTTGTACATGGGAAGCTCCATTCTCCAAGTAAAGGTATGTGGAGACATCTTTCAGCGCATGAAGGAGTCCTATTTCACTGTTGTTGGTCATCATATGGGAAAGGACTATGGATCTATTTCAGGGCCCAGGAACCTCTGTGAGGATTTCATCCTGTTGATATTTTCATAGATCAAACTATGGAACATCAAGAGCTTCCAAGGCCATGTACTCCTGTACAGAAAGCACTGTTCCAGAGAGACCATTTTGCATGGAAAGAAAAGTAGGCCTTTTAATGATATTCTAAAGACATCCATCCATTTGTGGGTTAAGAAAACCAGATGAAATGTATTTTTACTTCGAAGTGCAGTCTAACATCCTAGGTTTATAAAGCCCACCCTAACTTGTGGCCTCTCTTCAGAGCCTATGTAAGCCCCTGGGAACTTGGCTCACACTAAGTCATCACCACAGCATAACTTTATGGACAAAAAGGAAGCCTGCTGGGAAAAAAACACAAAGAGCAGGCCTCCTCACTTCAACCCCAGTGATCCCTTGCAACCATCATGTAAAAGGCCCCAGGGCCAGTGTTGCAGCCAGGCAGCAGATACTCAGTGTCACACCTGTCACTGAGTCCTCACACCTCCTCTGTGATGGCTGGGAAGGAACAGACATTCAGAAAGGTGTTTACACAAGTTGTTCCTCTCTGTTCAATGAGCTGTAAAGTCATAAAATGCCTGGGTAGAATTTTAAATATTACTCAAAGCATCTCAACTTCTTCCCACTAATGGAGATTATGCCGCTAATCCAATTGCATGCTAAATTTCCATCCATAATTGATAACTGTTAAGATTGTTAATCATTTCGGGCTTAGTGGATAAGATCTTAGACACAGAGCCCATAAGGAATGCAAAGGCCAATAGGAGCCGGTGTGAAGGACGGATTGGCTAACTCACTGGAAGCTTTACTTAGCACTTATTTACTTAAATCAATACTAGGAGATAATTGTCTCATTAAGATCCAGAAATAGATGCCATTACTCAAAGAAAATAATCTATAAATCTCAGAAAAACCTGACCTGATTCCCTTGAGCAAGCAGAGCTTTTAGTCTGGCTATTTCAGCTCGCAGCTCCCGGATGAGTTTGACGTTGGCATCCTCGTTAATGGTAGGTTTGTTGATGATGTTTTTGGCTCTATTTGCATAGCGAAGTGTACTTAGGGTTTCTCCATAATTGACATCAGCAGGTGAAATGGCTGTGAAGAATGAATTCAAAAAAATAATTTATCCAGCACTCCATGTTTCATTTAACACAAAGTTGGTTTGCAATTTAAAAGTCAGATTTAACTCAGGTCACTGGATAAACTAAATATTCATTGCCACCATAATGAATATTAAAAATTATCTAAGATTTACAGGAAAAGGTGCTCACTATACCAAATTTCATTCTGCTTTTTTCCCAAGACTTTTATCAGCCAGCTACCCAACTTTAATATATGATATATGCTACCTTGCCACAGTTAAGATATTTTCTGAGTTGAAAACATAAGAGGATCATTCAAGACTACTTGTGTATATCAACATTAATCAGGGATTAAAATGCTTCTAGAACTTCTGGCAAAGCCTATCATTTTTAAACAGCCACAGAGCACACCAATATATTCAATGGAGTCAGTAGACTAGTTAATCCTTTTCCTATGGAAACTTTGACTAATCCTATCCCTCCCACCCCCATACCACCCAAGTTTAAGTCTGGGAGACTTATTGATTGTTCATGGAGAGTATATCCCAAGGTAGGTTCCCCCCTCCTTGGTTAAGGCATGGTAAAGGCAGTAAGGAAAATAGAGAGAGGGAAGGAAAGAGGAGGGAGGGGAATAGGGACAAGAAAATAGAGCTAGAAAAGAAAGAATTCATAAATTCTCAGCAATCATCTCCTCTGT
Organism: Dipodomys ordii; assembly: GCF_000151885.1. Taxonomy (NCBI): domain Eukaryota; kingdom Metazoa; phylum Chordata; class Mammalia; order Rodentia; family Heteromyidae; genus Dipodomys; species Dipodomys ordii. The sequence continues at coordinate 482,480 of NW_012267229.1, read as the reverse complement.
TATTTTTCTCTATTGCATTTCTTAAGAGCTAATTTGTCAATATAGACATAAAGTATTATTATTGTTACCATGATTTGTTATGTTTATTGATTTTTTTCCTCATGCTTTTTACTTTTAAATCTCATACATACTGCTTTAAATAGAACAGGTTGGATCATTTCTTTCTTACTTTGTGCCCCTATAATGATTTTCTAGTACAAATTGGGGAACTTAGAAGTTTTCTACCTTCTTAACTTATGTAAAGAAACACTGAAAGTCTCTGCAGGTCACCACAGCCCCCAGACCATATACATCTATCCAAGAGTTGATAAGATAAGGGATAAGACTGGGTTTCTGGATGCAGGTGATTTTCAAGGTAGATAAACCAGTAATTTTTTTAATATAAAGATGCTATATCCCAATTTCAATTTAAAAGAATTTCAGCTAATTCACAGGAAACTTCAGATGCTCAGGAAAATAACTTAAAAACTCTTACTGGCAATCATGATGGTTTTAGAGTTTCCTCCAAGGCTATCTTTCAACAACCAAGTCAAAACAGAATCCCTGTAAGGCACAAAAACTTGCTTCTTCTTCACCAGAGGGTTTGCTGCATCCTGAGATAAATCAGCTGTAAGGAAGATAGAAACAAGGGAGAGGAAAGAATCACTGTTTCACGTTCCTCTAATTTTGTTTCACAAAAAAAAAAAAAACGAGCAGGAAGTGAGCAAGCACCTACCTAAGGCAGAAATGACGTTTCCCAGAGTGACAAGGGACTTGTTAATATTCCCTCCTTCTTTGAGCCTGACCCCCGTGGCACCAGTGGCATCCGCACGCTCACTTCCAGCAAGATCCACCAAGTGAATCTTACTCACAGTTTCACATGGCATTTCAGAATCAAACTTTGCCTGTGGTAAGATAAGAAAGAAAAACTGAAGAGACCCAAAGGGTTCCAATGGCCTTTATAAAACAAAAACCAATTGCTTTCCACTGAAATTTCTCAGGGTTAATTGTTTTTTCCTCTCCTTTTTTGTTTTACCAGCCTTCAGACTTCCTTAAAAAAATTTCCAAAACTAAGTTCAGTACAACAGAAGTCCATCCTATGTGATTCCGAAGCTTTCTGAAGAATCGCACCACGAATCAAACCCTTGCCTTTCTCAACAAAGCAAATCTAGAAGAATATAAAGGTAGACACTAAAGTATGCTCTGGAGTGAAAAATGCCTATTCTTGTCTAGAAGCTCCAGCATTCAAAGCAACAAAGGCTCTCCAAAATATAACCATAGACAAATATGTAAAAGATCATTTCACCACTCTGAAAATATTTTGTTTCACAATGTTACTTTTCCAAAGGCTTCTTTTAATCTACCTTGTACATTACGAATCAAATTGCAAAGAAAAAAAAAAAGAAAAAACACAGTCACCAGACTCTATGTACAGCAGAACAGTACCTTTAAATATCATGATCATTTTAAATACCCAGGATCTGGAACAAAGGTAAAAGATGTAGGGACTGTGTACAGAGGTGTTCTGGTTGACCTTAGGGAATCTTTTTAACTGTCCTGTTCTCTGATGTCCCTAGGTGATTAAAAATGCTGACTTGTTTCTGGTGTGCCCAAGGGTGGATGTGGGTGAGAAGAACTCCAACTCCTACAACTGATGCCAAAGGGGCTCTGCATCTACATAGTCCTCCCATGTTCTCCCAGTCCCCCCAGGGCCAAACTACTTTCCTCACCCTTTTCCACACACGTTCGCCATCTTCTGCATGTGAGCCATAATGAATTCTCACACTGGCACTTACATAAATGTTCTGTCCTTTGCTATCACTCTAATAATCATAATCAACACGGTGGGGTGAGCTCCATGGAGTGATAATGTGCTGCCCTCACTTACTCACCTTGGCTTCCAGCTGGTCGGACTTGCAATCCATTATCTCCCACAGTGCTAACAACAATGAAAACTTTTGCTTAATTAGGCACAGAGCAAGTTGGGCTTTTTTTTTTTTAATGTCTCAAACAAGGTGGAAGCCTGCTCAATATTTCTTAAGGGTACCCATCAGGATATTTAAAAATTACTGTGATTGTAACCACGGAGAAACTCAGTGCCCAGCACTTGTTCAACTCTAATTAACAAGGAAATGACAGTCTGTCACCTTTACTTGCTCCTGCTCTTGGTTCAACAGTGATCAATCCTCAGCTGGGGCTAATCAGCAAGTAAAGATCTCCAGGAGGGAAGCCAACCAGCTACACACAGCTGGCCCCATGGCTACCTACTGGCTGCCCTTACCTGTGTGAATTTGATGGTGAAGATGGCGTGAGACCGACTACTGACATCATTCATCCCAGTAGCCGCTGTGGTACGATTAATATTTCCTGCATCCATAAGTTCTTCCACATCACCATAATTCTGTACCAAATGTTTGGATAAGTCTGGCAGGAACAAAAAAAAACAAAAAAGGAGGAGGAGGGGGTGAAGAAATCTGCCCATTATACAGTGACTGGAAATTCCCCTAAGAAATAGTGTATGACTAGAATCTGTCAACCACTTAAGGCTCACTTGCTTCTACCATAGTGGCATATAATGTGGCTGCTCAGGTTCCTAACCTTAATGGACCTCAGCTACCTCATCTTATCTACTAAAGGCCACTAATATCAACTTCTGAACAGCAGTCATTGCAGGAAGAAGAAAAATGTAAAGGCAAATACCCTATGCAAAACTGTAAAAGCACATTTTTAATCCTTTAAGTGTGTATTTTATATATTCATAGGATTCCAAAGGTAAAGGCTACACGGTGTACGGTTCGATCTCTCCCTTAAGGCTCCCCTTACCCCCTTTTGTCAAATAACTAAATACTATCAGTGTCTATGTCTTCAGTATATGAAGACATACTTCAAAAAATAACTCGAACATTAGGTATAACATATACATGCATGCATGTGTATGTATGTATGTGTGTGTGTGTATCACCAACTTTTCCTCTCTTTCAAAGCAATGGGGCCATAGTGCACACTGCACTGGAATGGAGCTCAGTGGCATGCATGAGGCCCTGCATTTTATCCCTAACACCATCACCACACTCAACAAAATGTGACATACCATAAACATCATTTTGCATCTTACTTTTTCATATAATCCATATCAAAAAAATATTCTGTCATAGTCAAGATGCCTTCCCATGCATTTTTAAGGCTGTGTTAGAGAACTGTCTTGCATACATGAACCAAGCCCTGAGTTCAATCCCCAGCATTGCAGAACAATAAAAAATGTACTCTTTGGAACTGGAGGTAGTTGTGGAGAGATTGGCTACCATAAGGAGCCTTGGGTTCAATTCCTCAACACCTCAAATAAAAATCATTAAAACACCCATTTCTATAAACACTCCATTCTTTGCCTTTGTCTCTTGTACTCCTTGGTTGCTGGATATATCCTTACTGATTCACAGGAGTTCTTTGTATGTTTGAAAAATTAGTCATCTGTCTGAAACTTAAGTTGAAACTATTCTTCCCATTTTTTTCACATTCTATTGTTTAAGACATAAAATCCATTATCATCATTCAGATCTGACTTGCAACTTCACAATTCTTTTTCCCTTTTATTAGCTCCAACTGGTTGCACAAGGGTGTTTCATTTTAACATGTCTGTTTATGGATACACTACATTTTGATCAATCATACCTTTCCTCCTCCTCCTTCCTCAACCAGACTCATGGAGTTTCCTTGCTCCATTTGTGTATGTTTACATATATTATATGACTATATTTGCCCTCTCCTCCTTTCTATTCACCTGTCCCCTCCCACTACTACCCACACCCCAGGCCAGCCATACTTCAACTTCTTGATGTTCTTTATGTTACAATGAATGTTTATTCTTCAAAGAGGTTTCACCATCATACCTTATACCTGCAATACAAGTATATGTACATGTATGTGTATGCATATAATCATGTATGTGTTTATGTGTCCAGTGTTCATATCTAATATCCTCATAAGAGAAAGAACATATTTTATCATATTTTATATTATCTTTAAATAGTTGTTACAAAGAGGTTTCAATTCAACATGTCAATTTATGAATGAAATGTGTCTTGATCATTCTCCCCCTACTCTCTTCCAATCCCGCCAATCCCCTCAAGTAACTTACACATAGGAACATTGAATGTTATGATTATATATCACATTTTCATTTATCAACTGAAGAGATCTGTTTTTTCTTAGCTTGGCTATTGTGAATATTGTTGCAATAACCATGGATACCATGGTTACAATAACCATGCATACAAGTGCATCTATTTTATCCAGACTTACATCCTGTTGGATAAATACCCAAGAGTGGTATGGCTGGATCACAGAGTAGTCCTTTGTTTTATGAATTTTTATACCAATTTCCACAGGAGTTGAACTAATTTACAGTCCAACCACCAGTGTAATAGGGTTCCTTTTTCCCCCCACATTCTCACCAGCATTTGCCTGTTTTTTATGATGGCCATTCTGACTGAAGAGAAATGGAATCTGAATATTGTTTTGATTTGCATTTCCTTTATGGATGGGCATGCTGATGGGCTTCATGTATTTATCAGGCATTTGTACTTGTGGGAAATATCTATGGAGCTCTTCTATCCATTTCTTAAATGGGCTATTAATTCTTCGGGAATTTAATTTTTTAAGTTCCCTGTATATTCTTTCTTAGTCCCTTGTCAGATGTGTAGCTGGCAAAGATCCGCTCCTATTCTGTAGTTGTCTCTTCATTCTAGTGACTACATCCTTAGCTCTGCAGAAGCTTTTTAGCTTGATGCACTCCCACTTCTCAATCCTCAATCTTATATACTGAGCTATTAGAGTTCCATTTAGGGAATTATGTCCTATACAAATAAGTTCTGGTATTTTCTCTTTCCTGAAGAAGTTTCAAACTTTTGAAGTGTTGCATTAAGTTCTTTGATCTACTTTGAATTGGCATTCATAGTAGGTAAGAGAGCAATGACCAGCTGTGTTACTCCAGAGAAACATATCAAGGTCAATGTCCACATGAAAGCATGCTTCCATGTGTGATTCCTGTAGGCAAGACTCAGCTCCTTTTTGTACAGAAGGACAGATGCATTATAGGGATAGCCTATGTGAAAACTCCTCTTAACAGGCAAGAGGTCTGAACATGTCTTTCTTTTCATCTACAATCATTCAGGTCAATAAAGACACACTGCTAAATCCAACACCCTTGAGATAACTTATAGGATTATGCCTCTTACCAGAAAGCATTGGAAACAAACTTCACAGGTCTCCTAAAGCCAGAAGAAATATACTGGCAAATCTCAAGTAAAATATGAAAATTCCCTATCACAAAATTCCAAAAGTAAATAACTTTCTAAAAATCTCACCATTATACTCCTTTCCTTTTCCTTGTATGCGTTGTTCTTACACAAATCCCAAGGAGGAAGAAGGCTGTGAAATATTCATTCTTACCCTCAACATAAGGTCCTTCTTTGGGATGCTCTCGGACTCTTAAATTGAAGGTTTTAGATGACTTCCTCCTAAGTAGATCTCTCACACGCTCGTTATAAATTTCTAAATAGCTAAAAGTTTTCAACAGAATGAGATTCAGAGAAATAATGAGACATTAATAATAGTAACCACAACAACAGTCCCAAGCAGCAGCTCACAGCTACTACAGTTAAGGGTGTTTGCTTACCATTCACTCTCTGCAGAGATAGACAAGGGGGTCTTGCATGCTTTAAATAATTTGTCCAAAACCATATGGCTACCAGGAGGCCCAGCAGATAGAGAAGAGGACTGAAAGGGCTGTCCTTAAAAATCACTGGAGAGATTGAACTCCACACAGGTTTAACTTCAAAGAGGAAAGAGCACCTCCACCATCCAGATGTATTTGTAACTTAGCTTTATGGAGATTATACCAACACAGCAAATAACACAAATCTTATTCTGTGAAAGGGATGAGACAAGTAACTGGGTACTCTTACGAAAGTCGAGGGCTCACTCCACTTTGAGATAAACCTCCAACCACAGTTATTTCTTATCCAAACTGTATCCAAGAAAGTCATTGAAATTAACCTGATTTGTCAGGTAAATTCCCAACTACTGTAAGCGCAGGAGGAAAAACAGCAGGCTCTTTCCTTGGGAATCCATAGGCCCAAACTAATACCTAAGTGCAAGCCAAGCGACCATAGCCCCAACCAAGCAGGCCACAGACCCTACCTGACTTCAGTGCGGAAGGATGCTTCATCCCATCTGGTAGTTTCATTTATCCGACTGAAGAGCCCTTCACAGATTCGAGGTATTAAACCTGAATCACCCTGCAGTAGGAAGAGTGTCACAGCTGTCATGTGAAATGAAAGCAACTGACTACTGAATTTGCATTCTGATGGAGTGAACTTGGACTTAAGGGGCCTGCATGCCAACCCCAACCTACCACTCTAGGACCGCTTCCTCCTCTCTCACAGGAGAGGATAAAGCCTTCTAATTTCCACATGTCTAGACTTGGGCTATATAGTTATCAGAATCATTAATCATTGAAACTATGCCTTACAAAGATAAAGAGATTTATTCTGTAGCAAAGATGACAGATGAAAATGCACGTCTCATTAATATGTTTTATAAATCTTTTAGGAATAAAAAAGGAAAAGTTTAGTTAAATTATTAAAAAGGGAGTGAATACAGAAGACAAAAAAGTAGCAAGAAAACTACTTCAAGAGTTAATGACTGTGTTAAAAGTTAGGGGGGTTGCCAGGCGCTGGTGGCTCACGCCTGTAATCCTAGCTACTCAGGAGGCTGAGATCTGAGGATTGCGGTTCAAAGCCAGCCCGGGCAGGAGAGACCGTGAGACTCCTATCTCCAATAAACCACCAGAAAACTGGAAGTGGCACTGTAGCTCAAGTGGTAGAGCGCTCGCCTTGAGCTGAAGAGCTGAGGGACAGCACCCAGGCCCAGAGTTCAAGCCCCACGACTGACAAAAAAAAAAAAAAAGTTAGGGGGGTTGAGCTGAGTGCTGGTGGCTTATGTCTGTAATCCTAGCTACTCAGGAGGCTGAGACCTGAGGATCATGGTTCAAAGCCAGACCTGGCAGGAAAGTTTGTGAGACTCTTATCTCCAGTTAATCACCAAGAAAGCCAGAAGTGGAGCTGTGGCTCAAGTGGTAGAATGCTAACCTTAAGCACAAAAAGCTCACAGACAGTTCCCAGATCCTGAGTTCAAGCCCCAGGACTGGCACCAAAAAAAGAAAAAAGGGTGGTAAAGTAGGCCAGATGTCTCAAGTTTGTGACTGTTAACTATTTGGGAGGTAAAGATCAGAGGATCATGGTTGGAGGTCAGCCTGGATATAAAAGTTTAGAAGACTCCATCTCAATCAATGGCTGGGCATAGCTGTGTATACCTGTTATCCTAAGCTTACTGAGAAATACAAGAACTGGGTACAGTGATGTGTACCTGGCATCCCAGCAACAAAAAGGAGCACAAATAGGAGGATCAAAGTTCAGGCAGCACAAGCATGAAAGTGAGACGCTATCATGAAAATAACCAATGCATAAAGGGTCTTTCAGTGTAGCTAAACTGGCAGAGCACTTGTTTAGTAGTGTTGAGTTCTGAGTTCAAACCCTAGCACTAAAAAAAAATGCTTAGGTAACAGAACCACATTAAAACATAGAATATGTCCCTGCTTTGATGTAGAAATCCCTAAGATGGCCCTCCTAGAAAGAAGTACATCACATCTCCTATGCAATATGGGTGTCATATTCAATCATCATGTTCCAGTTAGCACTAACATCTGGTGAACCTCAGAAGGATCTGATCTGACCTCAGAGCATCAAAGTTTTCTCAACAATTCTCTTTCAACTTTTACCCAAAGCCCCAGTCAAAGAACAAATGAACTAATGCCATTGCTTTAGAGATTTTCTTTGTGCCATTTGAACCATGTAAATGCTTAACAAGAAAAACTAAACTCTTTCACAATATTTTCACTTCCTATCTTTAGATAGAGCGAGCCCAAGTGGTACATACTTGTGAGGTCAGAGAAAATCACCTCTCATTAACAGTTATAAATGTGTAATATAAAGTAGTTTCTAGGGAACTAGATACACAGACAACTAATTGTTAGAGATATTTTTTCCAAAAGCATAGAAGAAAAGTGGGAAGAAAGAGTAACAAATGTTTCTCTCCTCTGTTTCTTGCTTTTCAGCTGGAGGGAAAGCCCAGATTTAAGAGGTCATGTTACATGCACTGAAACAATTCAATCTGGGAAGAGATGTTCTACCAGTACAGTACTTCTGTGATCCCGAAACCTTCAACAATGAAGCCACAAATGTGAGTCCAAGACGGGATCCCTCAAAATACTGTTAGTAACTCTATCTAGAATATGGCACAGGTTTGGCATTCATTAAACAATGCTTTTCCAGTGGCAAAGAAAAATAAAAGACACAAGCACTGTCTAATTTTGTAGTAAATACACGACAAGAGAAAGTTCCTACATATTTACATTCCCATATGTTAGGGGAAGTAGGATATTACTGCTTATTAATTGATATAAACTGCTAAACCATTTATGTTTGTAACTAGATGAATTCTATATAGACTACGTAACTCTTTTATGTACTTGCTGGATTTATGCAATATCTTTCCATGAAAAATGGTTTTGGTTTTTGGGGTTTTTTTTTTACATTTTTCTTGAGGGAAATGTTCTCTATAATTATATATATATATTTAAAAAAAAGAACAGACTTTGGTAATTTTATTCAAACTGTCATGTTGGCCATAAAGGAGACTAAATTAGTTGTGGGCCCTGCATACTTTCTTGCTGAGTATAGGTCTTTAAAAACAGAAAATGAACTGGGACTTGTGCCTATTAAAATTATTCCTCATGTTAAATCTCTCAAAGGAAATTTAGTTCAGCTGATTATTGGGTTTTATCTTATTACTATTGATGAGAAAATGAAAAGCAATGCAGTTAAAGTAGATAAAGAGATTATTTTTATCAGTCTAGAGAAAGATAAGAAACTCCCTCCCTATTCAGCTCAGACAACGTACAGAACTTCCCATCATGGTGTATGACTTTCCAGATCCAGTTTGCCCATATGCAAAGACACAAGCATTGTAACCTTCAAATGCAGACTTCACCACATCTGTGCCCAGAGTTTTGAAAACCTGAAAGAAAAGACAAAAACAAGGGACGATTACTGTGAGTTTTAATTTTTTTTAAAAAAACTTCCTAGTTATTGCAAATAAGGGAAACCATGGGACCTAAGTTTCTTTGGGCCTTCACTTAATACAATTTTTTCTAAGTCTTTCCATTTCCTAACAAATGGGGCAATATCATTCTTTCTGATGGAGGCATAGAATTCCATTTTGTTTTTATACCACATTTTCTTGATCCATTCATCTACTGAGGGGCATCTGGGTTGGTTCCATATCTTAGCAATGATAAATAAGGCTGCAATAAACATAGTCGTGCTGATAGCATGTCTGAGTCAGGC
>NW_012267229.1:469807-472207 GCF_000151885.1 Dipodomys ordii | reverse complement strand
CTTTTTTCTTTTTGCTTATGTGGTGCTGAGGAATTGAACCCAGGGCCTCGAGCATGCAAGGCAAGCGCTCTACCACTGAGCCACCTTCCCAGCCCCTTGACAACATTCTTGAATGCTACTTTCATCTCTTAAGGATTACACCATACAAATAAATCACTGCAGTGCTGTTAACAACAGAATATGTATGTAGCTCAGTTTGTAAGCAAAAGTAAACTTTCTAAGCAAGCGAAAAGCAACCTCATCCTCTTTCTTACTTAAAAAACAATTCCTGAAGTATAAGAATATAAACAAGGCAAACAATCTTGTCTAAGAGCACAGATAATGTGAAACTATAATTATTTACTATTAAGAATTATAAAAATGTATAAAGGTATTCATTCTACCAGAGCTCCTAGGAAGTAAATATTCATAACCTAAAGGTCATGATATCTAGAAACTGTTTATTGGGCAATGCCAAATCAAAGCCATCAATCTATCAGGCCACTAGTCAAGATAAATCTCTGGAGATTCTCATGAAGATGATTGATGGTGGGTACGGAGGAGGCTGGGGTGGCTGGGCTCCTGTAACACAAAGTCCAGATCATTTCTCCTTCTTGGAAATCTGCCCATGATGGAAAGGGTGGGCAGACAAGTGGTGTGGGAACAGAGGTCACTCTAGGAATGACCTGAGTTCATGTCCTATGCACCATTTAATTGCACACTGGGGAGTAAAGAAAAATGAAGTACAAATACTTCAGGAGAACAACTGATATAACGAGATAAACTAAGACAGGAGGGCATCTTGGTGGTACCGAGCTGGGAAGGGTGGAATGAAAGCTGTCCTGATACCTCTGAAAGATATCCCTGCTTCTCAAAGTAGGAACATAAAAAAATGAAGAGATGCCAAAGAGAGGGAGCTCTGTCAAGTTCTCAGTCAAAGCCATAAAAAGATTGAGGGAGCTCCTGATTAAAACTGCCACAGTCCAAGATTGGGGCCTATGAGGGAAACTTTTTAACTAAAGTCAGGAAACCCAATTGGATCAGGCAGAAAGTCACCTCCAACTACAACCAAAATGTCAAAGGCAGCAGCTCCCAGACTGTGGTACACAGAAGAATCACTTGGAAGCCAGTAATTATATCTGTAATACTGTAATCCTATCTATTCAGAAGGCTGAGATCTGAGGATCATGACTCAAAGCCAGCCTAGGCAAGAAAGTCCTTGAGACTATTATCTACAATTAACTGCCAAAAAGCTGGAAGTGAAGCTATGGATCATGTGGTAGTGTGGTAGCCTTGTGCATAACAGTTCAGAGAATTAGCCGAAGTCCTGAGTACAGGCCTCAGGACTGGCACAAAACAATAACAATAATAATAATTTGGAGAGCTTTGAAGAGTCCTGAGGACAAAGTGGGTCATAGCACTCATATGATGTATGAACCTTAGAATGTAAATTCAGGAATCAGGACTTTCTAAATGTCCCCAAGTGTCTTCTAAGTATAGCAAAAATTGTAATCTAGAATCTTGATATCAATTCCACAGGAAAAAAATAACATAAAATCCCTGCTACTAACAGTGTTCACCTCAAAGAAGAGATTAAAAATACCAAATGGACATCAGAGTTGTTCTTGTTTCAGCTTTGTTTCTTCATCCTCTTCTTTAGAACACTTACCAACTTCCACTGGTATTGAGTCACTTCTACAAATGGCATTAATTAATTGAGTTAATTTTTACTCATTAATTTTTACTGAGTTAATTTTTACTCATTTCAACTTTAGACACTGATACTCAATCATCTTGTTCTCGCTTCTCATGACTTACTCTGTTCCAACTGTAATGGCAGCTCACATTTCTGGGCAGTTTCAAATATTCATATATTAATCCTCTTGCCAGTATTATGGGAGGAAAGGAGAGGAGAGTCACTAGACCTCAGATGAGGAAGCCTATCGGGAAGGCTTAGAAAACTGGGCACTACAGTAATAGTGGCAGAACTGGGACCACACCCTCAACATATATCCTTTTCCTACAGCCTCTAAATCCACAAAGAGGCCCTACTCCTATCTGGAAAAACTCCTCCTCAAATACCTGTAAAGAAACAAAGGCCAAATTCCAGGGAGACTCAGCTCCAGACTACTAGTTTGAAATTCACTTTCCCCACAATCAATGGAATATGAGTGAAAACTTGAAACAGTTCTTCAATTTGCTCAGGGTAAACAAAAAGCAATAGGTAAATAATCCTTTTTTTGTAATTTCACTGGGTAAGGAGATAAGAAGCCCCCAAGAAACTTCTCAGAGAATAAAAGAAGGTTCTTTGCCAGGTACCAATGGCTCACACATTGCTGCTCAGGAGGCTGAAATCTAAGGATCTAAGGATCACAGTTAAAAGCCAGCCCAGGCAGAAAATCTGTGGAGGGAGGGAGGGAG
>NW_012267229.1:467426-469757 GCF_000151885.1 Dipodomys ordii | reverse complement strand
GAGGGAGGGAGGGAGGGAGGGAAGGGAGGGAAGGGAGGGAGGGAGGGAGAGAGGGAGAGGGAGAGAGGGGGGGGGTTCCCTCAAAGTTTAGACTGGAATAAAACAAACTCACAGAAAATATTATTAAACAAAACTCATATTTTTTACCTAATGCTAAAGTCTATACCTCCCATAGTATTACTATTTTAAAGGGAGAGCTCATCCAGGGGGTTTTATGATAAACTCGAAGGGCCCAGGGGGCTGAGGCTAGTAGAAAATGCAGGTTTAGAGGCATGGAGACCAGAGACCTAGCTCTGTGTCAGGAACAAGAAACCTACCAATAGTCAGCCTGGGACCCAGCAAGCACTGCTCACATGTCCACAAGTCTTTTCTGGCTGTATTTGCTACTACCAGGCAGGAAGGAGAGGTCAACTTTTAGAGAATGACAGCCCTACTAGCATCAAATCCTTCCCCAATGTGGTTACACCAAGCCCACATGGCTACCTACAGACCTTAAAGCTGAAATCCAAAGTGAAACTAGGCATCACTGGAGCCTACTGGAGGGGAACTGCCCACAAGAGGGCACTCCTAAAACAAAGACTTGCTATCCTGCTTGGCAACTGAAGATTTTAGGTTTCAAGTACCTCCAGAGTTGAATTAAAGAACAGGTTATGTGAGATCAAAGCCGTTCTTTGGAGTTTTGAAGGATCATTAAGAAAATTAGAGCTTTATTTAATGGTCTTTAATTTCCATGACTGTGGACTTAAATTGCCTGTGGATTTTTTTTCCTAATTCTAAAATAATAGTCTTCTTACTGGGTATTTGTCTAACATCAAAGGAAACTTGACTTGGAATAGTAATAGGCCTGATATATTTGCTCAATACACTTTTATATTAAGAAAGAAGAAGAGAGGGAGAGGGGGGAAGGGAAGGAGGGCTGAAGGGAACTCACCAGCATTAACCTAGCTAACATCTTTCTACTTCTACCTCGCTGTCAGCTCACTATTTATGCCTGAAATAGTAGCGTGGAAACTTTACGAAATATTCAAACTTGAAGCCCTTTTAGAAGCAAGCAGTCTTAAAATTAGAGAAGAGAGATGATCCATTTACTAGAGGATTTTAAAGGTAGATATTTTTCTGTATACTTTTGACTTAACAGGAAGTAAACGATAGTGCTTACTAACATTATCTTGGGGACATTTTAGTTTTATAATTCAATGGAACAATCACAAGTTACTTACATGATCGCAAGGCAACTGTGAAAGAGATGCCTACACATATACCTGAAGTATGTATCGCAATCAGAAGCACTTTTCACAAATCTGTAACTAATTTCTAATAGAGATAAAACCCTGTTCCTGACTCTCATTGCAGTCCAGCAGATAGCATATGTTCCCATAAATTAACCACTATCAATAAATGAGTTCACGCAGTCAGCAAACCAAGTCACCATGCCAAGTCCCGCAACACTGTTGTAACTCCTCCATCCCTAGGCTCTTCCTTCATGCCACCCTCTGCTTCCCAAAGACTTCAAACTCAGGTTAAATGGGGGAAGACAGAAGCTCACAAAATAAGATAGAAGAGAGGGTCTTCAAGGTTCTTCATTAATCCTGTGTGGAAGACATTCTGGAAATACTACAATGCACTCACTTTCCCTTCGACCCCTACCTTCCAATTAGGTTCTTCCCACCTGGATTCCAGTGTTCCTGGTCTTCAATTCCTCTCCAGATTCCTTGTTGTCAACATTGACTAATCCAGCCACCTGCACACACTCACTTACCCACTCTCACTAATTATTCTAACAGGCTGCCCTGTCCACGTGCTAGCTAGAATATGAAGAAAGGATTCCTTTCCCTCTACATCCTTAAGACACTTCAGTGCCATTCCTACCTCCCTGAAGCTCAGCATAAGCTCTCAAAATTGCCTACTATTAAGTCAGGGAGGTCTATGAATTTGAGCATGTTACTAAAGCTTAGTGACTATCTTTGATAAAGAAAAATGAAGCTAAAATAGAATCATTTGGTTCTTGGGAGGACTAAAGACAGCACACATGAACACCAAGTAGAGTATCCAACACCAGTGCAAACTCAACCACAACCAGAAGCTCCTGCTTCTTCTGCCCACCTCTTCTCTCTGCACAACTTCCATCCCCATCATAGTCATTTTTTTTCCCTGATGCTTGACTCAACATCTTCTGGATACAAATTCCAGTCTTCCAACTGTAACATTTACATGGCCTCAGAAAGACAATCTTCTCAGAAGGATGGCCAATAGACACATGAAGAAATGTTCAACATCCCTAGCCATAAAAGAAATGCAAATCAAAACAACATTGAGATATCACCTCACCCC
>NW_012267229.1:309577-466756 GCF_000151885.1 Dipodomys ordii | reverse complement strand
GGGGGAAGGGGGGGAAGGAGAAGGATTGGGATTGGGGGGGAGGGGGAAGGCTGGGAAGGGATGTGAAGGGTAAACAAAGGAGGAGGATGCAATGCTTGGTAAGAAATGTACACATTATCCTGCCCATGCAATTGTAACCCCTCTGTACAGTATGTTCACAAATAAAACAAAATTAAATTAAAAAAAAGACAATCTTCTCTTAGCCAATTCTACTTTTAAACCAAATGCATTCCTAAACGTATAAAGTTATATGCAAACTTCTGGGGCTCTTGCTTTAGAGAAAAAAAAAATAAGGTGCTGTTGGCTCACACCTGCGATCCTAGCTACTCTCATGAGGCTGAGATGTGGAGATCATGGTACAAAGCCAGCCTATGTAGAAAATTAACCAATTAGCAGCAAAAGGCCAAAAGTCTAGGTATGGCTAAAGTGGTAGAGCCTTAAGCAGAAAAGCTAAACAAGGAGAGGGAGGGGTACAAGAACCTACAGATTCTGTAGTTTCCAGGCAATGCCATGGGTACAGGGACGCACTTCAAGTTCTAAATCACTAAGTACTTTCATCAGGCTCTACACTGCAAGATGAAATCCCCTGGATGGATTTCAACCCAAGACAAGCAGGGCAGGAATTTCAACCCACGTGTGAGCACATGCACAAGACCTAAGAAGTTGTTGACAAGCCAGAGAGAGGCCCAGCAATGATACCTACATGCTAACACCCTCCTTCTCTGCTCAAGCACTCAGCATTTCCCTCTCTAGGGAAATAAACTTATGCTCACAGGAAATGTCATCTTCAGTGTCTTGATGATCTCCTGGGAGTACTGCTGTGTCTATTCTCATCTGCCTACTTTATATCTACAATTTAACCCTACCAAAAGCCTACCAAGCCTTTTTTTTCTTTTCTTTTCTTTTTTTTTTGGACAAGTCACAGCACAGTTCCAAGTTCCAGAAAGATTCTAGAGGAACTATTCTTTCTTTCTGGAATCCTTTCTTCCACAATCCACAAAACTTACAATGATCTACATAAGCAGAATAGATAAGACTTGGATTTAAAATTTACTTGTTAAGCTCTGTACCATAGCAGGACTCCAAGGAAGAGGCCTCTTCATCAGGTACAAACATAAACATCACTCCAAGTGTTTTATTCGTAGAGCTCCATCCAGACATTAACCATATCCAACTTTTGAAACCAATTAAATAATGTGATTATAATATTCAAAGTGAAAAAACAAATAAACCAACATGTGAGGAATGAATCTTTGCCAGGTTATGTAAAAGGTCTTATGGTACAATCAAAGACCAGTTGGCCAAATATAAACCTATATAAATTATACTCAGAAAAAACACTAGCATAGTATTTTCAGGTGTTTTAGGGAAGGTAAGTTTTCTTGATAAGAAAAGAAACACTGTGGGCTGGGAAGGTGGCTCAGTGGTAGAGCTCTTGCCTTGCATGCATGAGGCCCTGGGTTTGATTCCTCAGTACCACATAAGCAGAAAAAAAAAAGCCGGAAGTGGTGTTATAGCTCAAGTGGTAGCGCACTAGCCTCGAGCTGAAGGGCTGAGGGACAGCGCCCAGGCCCAGAGTTCAGAATCCCACGACTGGACCAAAAAAGAAAAAAGAAAAGAAAAGAAAGACTGTGAAAATACCACATCATACCATTTCTTGTGAGATATAATCTGGACTCTTCGTATCAGCAGAATAAAAAGAAAAGTCATAGGTGAAAGTCTTGGTCCGTTCTCTTCCTGTGTCCCCAGTTCCTCCTTCTGGTATCTAGAACAAGATGAGTATGTTGGTAGTTACAGTAGTACTGTATAAAAATAAATAAAGAAAAATAAAATAAATAATAATATAAAAGGTACTGCAATTGGAGAAAAGACAAGAAAGCAAAATGTCTATTCCTTAATAATTACCAGTTTTTTATACTTACACCCTGACTGAGAAGCATTTAGTTCCTATCGGCCTCTCTACAAAAATAGATACAACTTAAATGCAATCTAAACGCACACCAACCCAAGTTCTCTACTGTTGTTGATTTTATTTTGATTAACTTATGTGAACCGAATACCCTAGTCAGTCTCTATTTCCCCCATCTTCAATAATTTCTACTGCACTCTCCAGTTAGACCCACCACACTGAACAATTCAGAACTCTGGTGTTGTTGGTCACAAATACAATCATGGGCACTGCTACAGTGTGTGACTTGGTGCCCAACAGATACTTTAAAACTCCTCTTCTATGAAGCTTTCCAGCTACACTTCATCACAAGTAATTTTCCTCATCTGAGAGTCAAAACTTATCCTAATGTAAGTTTGTTACAGCTGTTTGCCTATGCCTTACCTATGTGTTAAAACTAATCTAAAAACCGTATTTCAATATTTTAAATGGTACTGGCCTTGGTGGTTCACCCTTGTAGTCCTAGCTATTTAGGAGGCCAAGAACTAGAGAATCACAGTTCAAAGCCAGAACAGGCAAATTAGTATGAGATTCCATCTCTAATTAACCAACAATAAGCAGAGTTAGAGGTGTGGCTCAAGTGGCAGAGCACCAGCTATAAACAAGCCAAGCAAGCTGGAAGCCCTCAGTTCAAGCCCCAGTACCCAGGGGAAGAAAAAAAATCTTTATATGAAGGCGGGAAAGGTGGCACATATTTGTAATTCCAGCTACCAAAAAGGCAGCAATTAGTAGGATAGAATTTTGAGGCCAAATCAGGCAAAAGCTTAGCAAGACCCCAACTCAACAAACAAACTAGGTGGCCATGGGGGTACACACCTGCTGTCATAATTACTAGTGATTTAGAGAAGGATTATAGGCTAAGACTGACCTCAGAAAAAAACACAAGTCTCTATCAAAAAAAAAAAAAAACTAAACAAAAAGCAACAACAACCAAAGCTAAAAGACCTGGAGATATGGTTCAAGTGGTAAACCATCTGCTAACAATCTCAAGGTCCTGTGCAGTCCTACGAAAAAAAAAAAAATCATGTGTCTCTAAAATTTCACAGCTCATTAGATATATGCTAAAATACATATGCTAAACAGTATCACGGTGTAACACATATTTCAGTACTATTAATCTATCAAAAAGAAACAATTGGGGGCTGGAAAGGTGGCTCAGTGGTAGAGTGCTTGCCTTGCATGCATGAGGCCCTGGGTTCGATTCCTCAGCACCACATAAACAAAAATTTTTGAAAAAAGCCGGAAGTGGCGCTGTGGCTCAAGTGGTAGAGCACTAGCCTTGAACTGAAGAGCTGAGGGACAGCACCCAGGCCCAGAGTTCAGGCCCCACGACTGGACCAAAAAAAAAAGAAGAAGAAGAAAAAGAAACAATTGTTAAAACATTTAAAAAATTTAACAACATATCAAAACAGTAAAAATCTGGCATTTAATCTACCTACTAAAGAAAAGAAAATGTCAGAATACCACCCCCTCCCGCCCAGTGCACAAAAAAAGGAGATTCATCCAGACCAGGCGTCTGTTCCCCAAGAACAAAGAACAAAGATACATGAAGCAAAAGGAAGGTAACTGACAGCAAGGAATGGCCAATGAGAACTGGTGGGAACCTGAGAGCATGAAGGAAGTCAAGGTGGAAGGGCTCCAGAGGGCTAGAGCTCAAGGTGGTCTAGAGCTGTTGCTTATGTGATAGAAGGAAGGAAGGAAGGAAGGAAGGAAGGAAGGAAGGAAGGAAGGAAGGAAGGAAGGAAGGAAGGAAGGAAGGAAGCGAGCGAGGGAGGGAGGGAAGGGAGGGAAGGGGGAGAAGGGAGGGAAGGGAAGGGAGGGAAGGGAAGGGAGAGAGAAAGAAAGAAGGGAAGGAGAAAGAGAGAAAGAAAGGAGGGAGGGAGGGAGAAACAGAGAGAGAGACAGACATTCTAATCTTTATGAAAATGCTTCCATCAGAGCCAGCAAGGAGGCATACAGAATTATCCACAGTTCTGCCCAGCGGGAAGATAGGCGCATCCTCACATTTATCACTGTAGATCAAGTCACAATACTCTGAAAAAGGATCCAATAATATCCAAGCTGTGAGCCAGCAATTAACAGAAACCCATTCCTCAGACTGAATCTACCTAGCCATGGAGCAACAGACCTCACAAACACAAACTTGCCAGCTATCTAAACAGAAAGGAGCTAAACCCATAAAGTACATGATTTCCTTACTATTAATTTCATCTTTGTTTTCTCCCCAAGCGAAATTCATTCTGGGTCCTTAATAAATGTTAAAGGACAAACAAATAGGATATTTTAAATGAAAAAGGAAGAAGTTGCCTTTAAAAAAAATAATTTTCCTTCTTTTCCAGAAAGTAATTGAGATTCCCTTTAAATCTTTTACCTCCTGAATTTTAAATAATAGTTATCAAATCTTCAAGTGTTATAAAACATCAGAATTTCCATTAAAAATGGAACAAACCTGGGAGCAAAGTGTCCCCAGTGCTTCATAGAATAGTCCATTTCCAGCTAAGACTGCTACAAAGACAGGATAAAAATGCCTGGGACTGATTCTGACTCAGGAGCTCAAAGACCAGAATAACAAATGTATCTAGCTCCCAATTCATATGAGATCAGAAAGGAGAGCAGAAACAGGCACCAGATCTTCTGCCTTAAGAAAAAATCTCAGCCAAGAGGCAGGCGTGGTTAACTGAATGCAGAAGAAGGGATGCAGAAATGGCAGGCAGGCACATTCCATTCTTTCATTTATCTGCCCTTTAACCCAATGGTAGAGCTCATGGAACCGGAGCAGGGCTAGTTTGATACTTGCCTTTAAGTTTGTGATTGTTGTTTTGCTTTTCTCCATTTGTATAATGAACTTGGCCTCCAAGTCCTTTTCCCTGCAGAACAGGTAATAGAAGAAAAAGATTATTTAAAACACACATACACATTTTGCTTACTTTTCACATATGTGGCTTTGTTTCAAAAGAAATCTGAAGAGTAAGCTCTGATGACTTTGCTCCCAAATTTTTACTAACACACAGAAGCATGTAGACATACACAGACACACACACACACACATACACACACACACAGCTACACACACACACACACACACACACACACACAAAATTCAACATTAAGCCAGGCACCAATGGTTCACCCTATCAGAGGCTGACATCTGAGGATCACAGTTCAAAGCCAGCCTGGGGAGGAAAGTCGGTAAGACTCTTAACTCTAATAAACCACCAAAAAACCAGAAGTGACACTGTGGCTCAAGTAGCAGAGTGCTAGCCTTGAGCTGAAAAACTGAGGGACAGTACTCAAACTCAGAGTTCAAGCCCCACAACCCACAAAAAAAGGAAAAGTCATTATTAAAAACTATGATTGAGCCAGGTGCTGGTGACTCACACCTGTAATCCTAGCTACTCAGAAGACTGAGATATGAGGATTACAGTTCAAACCCAGCTGAGGCAAGAAAGTCTGTGAGACTCTTATCTCCAATGAACCATTAGAAAACCGGAAGTGGCACTGTAGCTCAAAGTGGTAGAGTTCTAACCTTGAGCAAAGGAGCTCAGGGACAGCATGCACGCCCTGAGTTCAAGCCCCATGGCCGATTATAGATATAGATATATACATATAGATATAGATATATATATATGATTGACAAATGATGTGTTGTCAAAATTGAAGAGATTTCTAGCTATGAGCCAGGTAAGGAGAGGAAATGACAGAAGCCATGAAGGACTAGGCCTTGTGACAAAGCAGCCCGCATTCTTGGGTACAGAAGAAAGGACGTCATCCCTGGCAAGACCAACCAGATAGCTTCTGCACAACCTCTCACCCTGTGGTTACATCCACTAGAGACAGCATTTCACTCAAAGCAGCGGGAATAGAAATAGAAAGAACTCTCTAAGAGCATAAAGGTCTATGTACATATAGGACAGTCTCAAGCCAATGATAAAGGAATGAGGAAGACCATAAATGGCTATGCTGTAGTGGCCAGGATATGTGGTTAGTTAGGTAGAGTGAAAGATGGAGCAAAGCAGAGAAGCAGTCAGTGCCAGTCCATGATAGACACTGAGCAGAAAGCATAGTTTGAATTATGAATGTGATCTTGTCCCAGCCCAGTTATTCTCAGTCCAGTCCTCTCTGGTGATCCCAAGCAATGACAGCTAAGTATGGCTCCAAGATGGCCACATTACCACAAGTGTCAAAAGCCACACTCCACAGCACAGAGTACTGTCTGCTAAGCCACAATGGGCAGCATTCCATGTACTTTCAACTTAGGATACTTTGAATGGTCAGAAAGGTTACTGGAACCTGACCTCACCCTAAATCAAAGAGTTATCTCCTCTCTGTAAAAACAAAAGGTCTAAGCTAAGTATCCTTCAAAAGACTACCCAGGGAGAAAGAAGAAAATAGGGAGAGGCATTGACTGATGCAACGTTTATTTAAATACAACTTTATTTGTATTAAGATCATGATGATTTATAAATCATGTGTAGAGAAATAAAATTAAATTTTTGTTTTCTTGTGCCAGTCCTAGGCCTGGATGGAACTCAGGGCTGAGCATTGCCCCTTAACTTGTATGCTCATGGCTAGTGCTCTACCATTTGAATCATGTACATATATATGCATATATGAATATGCATATATGCATAAATGAATTTCATGATAACCGTTGGGTCTCATCCTCAAGACAGCTCAGTTTGTATATGCAAATATTCCAAAACAGATGTGAACCCTGAAGCAAAGCAAACACTGTGATCCCAAGCACTGTAGGTAGCAAAAACTCAACCTTCCTAGCTTTGTTCACTGAAAAGACCTAGAATCTTCTGCTCAATGTATGTCCACACTTTCCTACTAAAGTCAGGGCTCCTTGCAGAAACAGCTCAGTACAAATACCTGAAACTTGCTATACAAGAAAGCAGGACTGCCATAGAAGATGGTAAGTGCCAGCCCCCATATAAACACCAGTGTAATCCCCTCCCCTTGAATGTGGGATGACCAATGACCAGGACATAAACACTCCCAAGAGAGGATTTGTCACTTCCAGGGCTGATTACAAAATACTATACATCTTTTCTGCTGGCTCTCTCTTGTGCTGTCCTCTCTGAGAGTCCTGATGACGAGGAAGGTGTAAATCACACACACACACACACACACACACACACACACACACACACACACACACACACACGTCCTTTGGCAACTACCTAAAATGTGCCCACTGGCATCATCTATACCATCACCACCTCATGTGGTTTCACGTCATTTCCACCATGGGTTGTTTCTCATTCATTCCCTAACCTAGTGTGTCCAAATTTTTAATATCAAAATCACTATTACTAACATACCTCTGGAGACAACAAAACTATCCAGCCATCTGGGCCTTGCAGAAACAAAACACGTCCACTCTCACAATTCTTATCAATTCTTGCCTGTGAAACAGCAGTGTGTCTCACACATGACCACCACGCCTTCTGCAAGCCTAACATCCTATCCTAGTCCCCTTGTCACAGCTCAGCCCAAAGAACCTTCTATATGATCACTTATTCAGACTCATTAGTCATCTCAACACTGCTTTCCAGTTAAGTCAACATCTATCTACTCTATAAAAACACTACAAAGACTGTTATATAATAGAAGCATCTTTTTTTTTATTAACCACTTTCACAAGAGGGAGGAGCAAAGGCTTCACAAGCTCCCTGAAATTCTGTGCACTAGAGAGCAATGTGGAAGGCACAGGGAGCAGGTGGCAGATTCACTATCCTGAGAGCCCACTGTTCATTATTCTGAGAGCATTTTCGCCATTAGAAACCTAATACAATCAAAAGATATAATGTGATGGCTAATTTTGCTTACCACTTTGACTGAATTTACAAGTGCCTATGAGACTAGGAAAGCTCACCTCTAGGGTACCAGTGAGATTCTTTCCAAGATGGAGAAGACCTGCCCTGAACAGCACTCTCTCGCATATCCTGGGGCCAGGATGGGATGAAAGGGGAAAAGAAGCTCGTACAAGCAATCATTCTATCCTACTACACATCCCTGCCATGATGGACTGAAACCTCTGAAACAGTCCACTAAAATCCTTCGTCCCTTAAGTTATTCATGCCAGGTATTCTGTCACAGTGACAAGAAAAGTAAGTCGCACAGATAGGAACCCCTAGCTCAGACTCCACCTACTCAAAATGTGCCTTGAGGAGCCAGCAGCATCAGCAGCCATGGGGTGCAGGTAGAAGGTTAGAAATGAGAGATTGCAAGTCCTACTGAATGAATAGTGAAATGCGAGAAGCATAGCTCTGACACTGTATTCAGTATGATGCAGTCATATACTTGTCTTACACTTACTTACATGAAATAAGACTACATAATGTGCTTCTTATAGTAGGAAACCGAACTTTGTTCTTTGACTTTTACATTGTATTTCTAAAACTGAGTGACAGAATACAGATACAATATGGGTCAGCTAACATTCTCTCTATTCTTGAGTCTTAAGTGATACAATGGCTTCTAATCAAGAACAGTAAATGACAGACTCTGACCTACAAAGCCATTCCAGTATCACAATATCCAGGTTCACTCACTCTCAGAACCTTGCCAAGCCATGAGTGTCTAGCTTTTGCTGGACCCAGACTGTCTGCTAGTGACATTCAACCTCCCACTGTCAGTGGTGGTAGCCAATAGCTTAAATAGTCATTTTAAAACAGAAGTTTAAAACAGATAACTATACATCATCATGATTAAAGTGAAGGCCATCTATTTCAGAATGCAAACTGCATACATAATTTCCTAGTTTGTTCTTTAAATACCAAAAGAAAAAGAAAAAGATGCTTTTCTTTACTATAATCTAGTCTTTAAAACAAAGATACTAGCTAGAATTTTAGCCAGGGAACAAAACTCATCCTAGTTCCTAAAAATAGCTAAGGCAATATAATCTCCATGACAGGTCGTTATACAATGTTGAAACTACCCTTTTTGGTGTACGTATGTGTACGTATTCCTTGTAGATTTAAAGATGTTGGCAAACTTCCAAACATTTCAAAAATGGAAAGGAAGAAAGAAGACCCTAATACCCTCTTCCCTCCACATCCCACTGACCAATCCTGCGCTGACCCCAACATCCAGTGGAGATTCTGGCTTCTGTTCATGACCTCATCACCTCTAGAGCCTATTACATGTCAAGGTGACTTTAAGGCCCATGTCACACACTCTATCAAACAGCCTTATCACCATTCCCCTATGCAACACCCCATTACCTAGTTCTGTCCATTATCTACTGAACCTTAGCCATATTCTTGGCCTCTGGAGCCATCGTCCCAGGTCAGACCACTACCTCTCTAACTTCTTTGTCTCTTTGTGATCTAACTCTAACTCATTTTAGCACTCTAATAATAGATTACCTGTCTTGGCCTCTCCCAAACACCGCTCTGAACTAGACTTAGACTCACAGTCTCTGGAAATCCTTCTCCAAGTCTCTGTCTCATCACCAGTTAGATGGCCTCCTGGTGTCTCACCTACCGGACTATGAACTTCTTTTAAGAGTATACTCACTGCAAGAGAAAAGGTGACACTGTCCAAAAAGTAGTATATTCATTACCTGACTTACATAACTGTAAACCCTCGGTAGATCATCTTTATAATAACAATTTTTTTTAAAGAGAAGAGTGCAGGTTCTGCTTGATTGTGTTCACAAAGTCTGCCACCGCGTGGTGCCTGCAACTCAGATGCCATCAGAAACTGGCTGCTTCTTCATGGGCTAGATGAACTGAATTACCAAACAAATGGCGCTCACCCAGCCTACAATCATCCTTGCCTCCCACACACTGGATCTTCCTACATTCCCATACAACACTTGTCTTTATTAGTCCAGTTCACTTCTCCAAATCAACCTTCAGAAACAACCTTCGAGCCTCTACCTAGCTCACACCCACCTACACACACACACAGGCCTCGTCCCTACTGATGCCATTTTGGTTGGTCTGTAGAGAACCCCAGAGGCACAAGAACCAAGTCTCGCTCCCTGTCTCACCCAGTCCCAAGAGCACACAGGCAATACTCACACTCCGCAATGATGCTTAGATCCCCCAACAGAGACTATAAAACACAGACCCTGAGAGATCTCCAGCCTCTAGTCAATTTCTTCTGACATTTAAGAAAGTTGCAGGGTAAATCTTGACGTTTTTCTTATACTGAGGAAAACAAATAATCCTAAAATATTGTTGGAACATTGATTTGATAATAGAGCAAAATGAACTCTGTCTCTCCCTGACCACTTTGGTGAATTGAGTTCCTCAACTGAAAAGTCAATTACGGCCCCTTCATATAAATAAGTAATTTATTTGAAAGGTCTGGAAACCAGATCATAAGATGCTGCAAACGAGCTAGCTGGAGCATGTATGCTGAGTTATAGATCAATACTGGAGGGGTTGGGAGGAACTGGAAGGAAAAGATTTAAACTATCCAATTGGTGAAAGGGGGAGAAAAAGAAACATTATGTTGGCTTTCAGTTGAGTTAGGAGGGAAAAAAAAAAAAAAAAACTTGGTCCAAGTATTTTTAATGTATTTAAATTATTCAGCAATTCAAATTGATTCTACCCATTCTGCTAGTGGTATTTTTTCTATAACACATAGCCAGTCTGGGATTGCCAAACCAGACAAGTAGCTTGGAAGAGTCTTACTAGTAGTGACATTCTCTGAGGGGTTTAGGGGAGGGGGTGCTTTTTTTTTTTGTTTTGTCAGTCATGGGGCTTGAACCTCAGTTCTTTAACTCAAGACTAGCACTCTACCACTTGAACCACAGCACCACTTCCGGTGTTCTGGTAGTTTATTGGAAATAAGAGTCTCATGAACTTTCCGGCTTGGGCTGGCTTTGAACCGTGATCCTCAGATCTCAGCCTCCAGAAAAGCTAGGATTACAGGTATGAGCCACCGGCACTCAGCCCATATTCTGAGTTCTAAAGCAAACCAGAACCTTCCTCCTTGCCTTAAAAGGCACATCCGGGAACCGATATTTAATGCCTTCATTTCAGTAGCAGGACATTCAATTGCAAAAATAAAAAAAATTAAAAATAAACGTATTTTTTTTTAAAAATACATAAGTTCCATTTGTAATAGTATGGAAAGAAGTTCAAGGGACACAGTAAGCAGGGAATGGACTAAGCAGCAAAACAGCATGCCGATGGCAGTCAATAGATAGATAAACAGGGCCAAGAACATTGCATTTGTAGGCGTCTAGATGTGCAAATCATTTCTGGAAGGATAAACAGAAATTGTTCATCAGGTTATGCCAGGGAGAGACCTAAAGCAGGGCCTCAGGAAATGACAAAATGGACTTAAATATTTCACTCTTCAGCATGATTAAATATTACTTTAATAATCCAAATAAATTCAGCTGATTAAAAGACAAAAGTCCCTGCTTGAAACACTGGGTGACTCATCATGTTCTAGGACAAGTCAAAGGTTAATTGATACTCCAAGCAGAAGGGTGTGGCTGTATAGAGGGCAAAGCTCTGGCCTGGAACTTGCACACCTCCCCCAGCTCTTGAAACCCTCCAGTACTTCCTCAATTTATTGCTGCCCTCCACTCAGCAAAACAATGTCCAAGATTCAAATCTCCCCTAATCAACTCTCTTCTGAGAGCCTTCTAGATACCTTAGGGTCTGCAAGCTGAGTTTCTTAGCCCTACCAAATGGCACTTGTTTTTGTTTTGTTTGTATGTATTACTTTATTTTTGTCAGTACCAGGGTTTGGACTCAGGCCTCACATTCACTCAGCTTACTTGATCAGCTGGTGATCTACCACTTGAGTCATACCTCCAGTCTGTAAGCCGGCTTTCGAATGTTTATCTTTGCCTTTAATATGAGGTGTTGGGGCTTAGGGAAACTTAACTTTCCCAATTTACAGTTTCTGGACCTTTTCTCAGGCCCCTGGCTGCCTCAAACAAAGGAATGTCAGCCATGGCTAGACTGCCCTCCTGCCATCACTCAAACCAGACCCTAGTTCCACTGGGCACTGCCTCAACAAGCTGTTTGTACTGACTTTTGCCACCACAATAGCCACTTCAACCCTGGACACTTCGTTCCCCTGGTGACCCAGCAGACGACCTGTGATGGAACCAAATACAATCCAACACAAACCTTCATTGGCATAAGGAGATTGCCATGATTGGTTCAGAGACCCTTGTCACAACTCTATTTTACCACTTCCCCTAAAGAAGGTACACAGCTAGCATGATTCTACAGAGAGAAGTCAATGCATTATATGCAACAGATGCCTTCCTCAGGCCATTGGGACTTAATTATTATGGAAGCCTGATCTCCACTGAGAAAAGCTAGTAGACCATGGGAAGAATTTCAGACCTTAAAAAATTCAAGCCTGGAATTATAAAGGACTGAATGAATTCTGTTGCTCTGGAACAAAGATGCTGATACATGAGGAAATTTGGGGCTCTCTGCAGGGAGGATAACCAGGGGCTAACATAACAAAAGGCTGGAGAGCCAAGATGTGGTTCATGGAAATACAGCAGCTGAAAAGGACAGCTTCAAAAGAAAGTAAGAGGGGCTGGGAAGGTGGCTCAGTGGTAGAGTGCTTGCCTTGCATGCTTGAGGCCCTGGGTTCGATTCCTCAGCCCCACATAAGCAAAAAGAAAAAAGCCGGAAGTGGCTCTATGGCTCAAGTGGTAGGTAGAGCGCTAGCCTTGAGCTGAAGAGCTGAGGGACAGCGCCCAAGCCCAGAGTTCAGGACCCACGATCAGACTCCCCCACAAAATAAATAAATAAATAAATAAATAAAGCAAGAGACCTGGCCCATGACCTCTGACAGAGAAAACTGAGGACCAAGGAGGTTCCATGATTAACCCAAGCTGCCCCTACAGAGCGAGCACTGCACAAGGTCACAGAAAGAAAGTAACCATTACTTCAAAGCTACAGAGGATTGCTGACAGTAAAGCCTAACACCCCTAATTCAATGCAACCACATTCCAAAGAGCAGGAGCTTCAAGATCAAGGGGCTTCTACAGGAACACAATGAGCCTATCCCTAACACAAAGAATCATTCAAAGGAGCCTCTCTCAACAGGGTATAAATCATCTAATCTATCAGGTACTAGTCCAGGGCCCAAGAAGCCCATCAACCTCAGCTTCTACCACATAGTACACCAGCACCCACCTTCTGCCCATTCCAAACTATCCCTTCTAGCAGGAAACACTAGCGTGCTTAGCCTTGCTCAGGCTGGTCCTTTTGCCTGGATATATCTTTCTCCTCTGTCTGACTTGTTTTTCAAAGCCCATAAAAGTATCTCATCCTTAGGAAGCCTTCCTGGCCACTCCCAACCATTACCACATTAAGACTGTTAGATTGGTGGACAACTACACATTTATCTTCCATTTAGAAGTTTCCTGGGAGCAGAGTTGATGCTCAACTTTATGGATCTCAAAATAGCTAGCATTGTCTTTACACAAAGCAAGTGATTGGATGAATGAACATGAGCACAGTGGTCCTCTCTAATCTGCAGTTTGTTACCAAAGATAGTATTAATTTCATAAAATTCAAACACTTGTCTCTTTAAAGAGAAGAGAGCACATTCACAAAATTGTTATCACTGTGTATCACATAACTTTTCTATTTTGTTAGTCACTTTTGTTAATTTCTTACTGCATCTACTTTACAAACTAAACTTTCTCGTGAATATGATAAAAAGCATAGTATATATAAAATGTGGTGCTATCTTGGGCATCCCTTGGGGTCATGGCATATATACACAGCAATAATTGTGTAAGGGGATGAATGACACAGTGAAGTAAGGAGGTCAGGTCTGGCTGGCCATATTGGTCATATGGTGGATATTAGGGTCTGGCATCTTGTCTTCATGCTGGGGAAAGAAAACCCCTGCCTATCACCTGCTTCCCAGGTGATGGGTGTGCCTGGATCCCTGGAGGCAGGGGCGGGCACTTGGCTGATAGGTTATTGAATCTGTCAGTCCAGTGCCTGGTACTGGGAATTTCCTGTGGATCTGCCCCTTGCACTGACCCGTTTAGGCCCGGACCAGCCTAGCCACCCTCACCAATGCCATGTGTATCTCTGTGATCATGTCCTGTGTCCCAATTCAGCTCTCCATTGAAGCTGAATTGGCTTGTTGGTATTGTTTTGTTATTTCTTTCCTCTTTAACATGCTTGCTAGCTGTGTTATGAGTATTTGGGGGCTGCAGGTCTTTATAACAATGGGCAGCCTGCAGCCTGTTAACTGTATAATAAAGACTCCAATATTCTATATTTCAAAATGTGGCTTCTGGGATGATTCACCTTTCAACAAGGGCTGAACTGAAAACAAGACACTTTTTTTTTTTAGCCCAATGTGGATCTACACCCCACATTAAATGGTTAAATGCAGGTGCATTTTCCCCATAAATACCAGTGAATTTGACACATGCTGCCTTCTTCACTGCAAAAGTAGAAAAGAAGCTCATCTCTTCCCATAGGTCCACAGCCATGACCCTGACTACAGGACCAAAGTATGGAGGACTTTATAACTCCTTCAAGATAACAAGGAAGTATATATGCCAAACTTCTTCCAAATGCTTTCCCAAAACATACAGCCATTTTAAAAAGTGAAAGCTTAAAAGGGCTGGTACACATTTAAATAAGAGTGTACAAACATCTACTAACAATGTTGTTTTCCAATGTTCAGAAATTAAATTACTATTCAGTACTCAAAGATACCTTAGGTTCCTGCTGCTACACCATGAGACACAGAATGCATTCTCTGTTCTTTGTCTGCACCATCTCTGCAGTCCTCTTCCAGATTTATCTCTATTCTAGAAAAATGTTCATAGTAACAGACTTACTGTTTTTTTTTTTTTTTTTGGTCGGTCATGGGGCCTGAACTCTAGGCCTGGGCGCTGTCCCTCAGCTCTTCAGCTCAAAGCTAGAGCTCTACCACTTGAGCCACAGCACCACTTCCAGCTTTTTCTGCTTATGTGGTGCTGAGGAATCGAACCCAGGGCCTCATACATGCAAGGCAAGCACTTTACCACTGAGCCAACTTCCCAGCCCCCAGAGTTACATTTTAAAAATATAATAATTGGCCTGCAAAAATAAGGCTATATATCACTGACTAGGAGAGGGGCATTGGTATAAATTCAAAGTAAACTGTGGAAATGTTTCTTCAAAAGATTTCACCTCCATTCTTAGTGGAATAAGAAGTAAATCTGATTCATGCACAGCACCTAACATCCATGTTGCCAAGCAAAGTGGTTTATCATGGTGGGTGAGGTGTGGGATGAAATCCTGACTCCTGGCAGCTCTAGGACTTTGGACATGTTACCTAATTTTGCTGAGCCTTGTTTTTCTCATCCATTGAGTGGTATTAAATAAAGCCAATTACAGATACTTGCTCAAATGTTACTCAATGTTCAGGAACACTGTGGTTCTTGAGCTATGTTAATACACAATTTTGCTGAAAAAAAGAAAACAAGCAAGTACACAAGGCCAGGCACAAAGAAGATACCTGATCAATGCATTCATCCCATCATTCAACAAACAGTTCCTGTGCCAGCAAACACCAGTAAACAAACCAAACAAAAGCCCATGCTACACTGTCCTTAGCCAACTCCCATGCCAACAACAAAGAAATGTTAACACAATCCTTTTCAATCCTTCAAAAATGGACAGAATGGAGGGAAGCTATAAATATACCTACCAAAATTTCTTCTCATATGTCATCAAAAGTGAAGATTAATATATGGTTATCTTATGATGACCTTCATAAGTTTATGAGGTGCTCTACTTTGATCTACACAATTC
This sequence comes from Dipodomys ordii, assembly GCF_000151885.1. Taxonomy (NCBI): domain Eukaryota; kingdom Metazoa; phylum Chordata; class Mammalia; order Rodentia; family Heteromyidae; genus Dipodomys; species Dipodomys ordii. Next base: position 451,033 of record NW_012267229.1, on the reverse strand, counting down.
AAAAGTCACAGTTCACACAAAAAAAGATAATATTAAGCCAGTGGTTGGTGGCTCACACCTGTAATCCTAGCTACTCAGGAGGCTGAGATCTGAGGACTCCAGCTCAAAGCCAGCCCAGACAGGAAAGTCCATGAGACTCTATCTACAATTAACCATCTACAATTAACTATCTACAATTTGAGCTGTGGCTCAAAGGGGTAGAGTGCTAGCCTTAAGCAAAAGAGCTCAGGGACAGTACGCCAGCCATGAGTTTAAGCCCCATGACTGATAAAAAAACAAAAACAAAGATAACACTAAGATTCTTTCACTCATTTTTAAATAATGGCCAATTATGTCCAGTATCCAGCCTATATATTGACTGTCCAGTCTGAAGGTATATAATACATGCTATATTCTTATGTCTCTTCTCTGGGGCAAGGTCAGGATGCTCACTCATATCAGAGAGCCAATGGCCAGGGGCAGGAATAGGCCTATGAACAAACACATATGTCCCCTCTTTACAAAGGACATCTAGGCCTATGATCATGGTGTGCGCCCTTCAATGACCTACAGTAACTATCTCTGGCTAAGAGCAGACAACCCATAAAAGCAAAGCCAATTTGAAGGTTGGGTTGTGTGTATCACCTCAGCCCAGACATGGGAGGCCAAACCAAGGAAAGACCTGACTTCACTTAGCTTAGAAAATGATCTAAAAACCACACTTTTTAAATAAGAAATGATACAAGCTATCAAAAAATTCCCATTACAGAATATTCTCTGAACCCCAAATGAGTCGTTCTGCCTTTTTCAAAGCCTGTGAAGCCCTGCTTGATGAGACTTACTCCCTGCCTATCTGGCTGCAGCTCTTTTTAGACCATTTGGGTCAGACCCATGCTAAGCCAGTCATCACTGAGGCTTTCTGGACAAGGGTAATCAATACATACGAATGTAGAAAACAAACAGAAGGAGTATGTTGTAGGTGTAAGCAGTCTTCATCTTCCCTATCCCAAGAAACATCAGATCATTGCTGGAGAGCCCTGTAACTCCTGAGCACCCATCAGGCCTGACAGCTATCCAGGGAGTGCTGTACCTGGTGCTGTCAAGTAAATCAACCCCAAAAAGAATTCCCACCCAGGTGTTCCTCAGCTCTGCTGTATGACAGTAATCTCTGAAGGGCTTTTAAACCCCAAGACCAGAAGTGGAGCTGTGGCTCATTTGGTAGAGCACCAGCTCTTCAATGAAAAAGCTAAAGGACAATAACCAGGCCTGGAGTTCAAGCCCCAGTGTAAACATAATAAGTAAGTAAGTAAATAAATAAATAAATCCCCAAGAACCACAAATTCACTAAATGTGATGCCCTGAGGTGGGAAGCAGGTTGTGTTCCAGTGTCCCCTCCTCCTCCTTTCTCCATGGGCCCATTAAATCTCAGAATACAATCAGGTATCACTACCAAGACCCACAAGAGAAAACAAACTATGACAGGGGCCTGCACAAACCAAATGAGAACAGGCAAATCACAACCAAACCCTTCAATAAAGAAGTATATGCTTGCCAAAGCTGAGCAGTGTGGCCAAACGTATCAGGGCCAAGAGCTGATTCCAGGTTCTGGATCTCTAATAGACCAATGCTTTGACAACCACTCAGCTGTCTACCCATGCATACATGAGGACAAGTCTTGCCAGTTCCACCACTTTAGACTCCACCCAGTTGGGGCAGGGCTACTTCAGGGCAGTGAAGGATAGAACTTCTGCAAACACCAGTGGCTGGGCAGCATTAGCAAAAACAGTTCATACCAGCTCCTTCTGGAGCCAGGTCATGGAAGAGCCCCAGGTTTCTACTGTATCTGATCCCATTCACAGCCCAACAGAAACCCCAATCTCCAAATTTCCCTACATCCAGATTCTCTTAAGCCCTCTGTGAAGTTGAGGGCTGCTTACACAGGAAAAATTGAGGAGAGACCGCTTAGAAACACTTTCCCAGGACATTAAGGGTAACAGTGTAGGAATGGCCAAAAGTAAACAGTTTAAATAAAACAAAGGAAGAATCCGGGTTTTTAAGCAGTAAAAGGCAGAAGCTTAAAATGGTATTCTAGGACTAGGTCTGTGTTTTTAACAAGTCTGTGATTGATTAGCTGCCATATTTTAAAAATCTTGAGATTTTTACATGAGACCCTGGATTTCTGACTTCTCATGAAACATATAGAGATAAATGGCCCACCTATGCCCATCTACAGGGAAAAGTAGGAATATGGATCCACTCTGAAGTTGCACACAGCTCTCCAAGGTCCAACTATAGTTAGTCCCCTAGCCTGACTCCATACACAGAAGAGGCCTGTGCAGCAAGAAACTTATAGAGAGGAGGAGGGATTGTGCCTCTAACAATAAGAACCTCTCACAGGTCTAATGGAGCACTGAATCTGCAGGCTCTGTGTCCTCTCAAACGTCCACATACTATATGTTAAGAGTTCATTCTCTTTTCCCATCTATGATGGCTCCAAGGAAAGACAGCAATGAAAATGCAGGCTGATGTAATGACAGCAATCAGGTCACTTTTAACAAAATATTAAATACAAACCATCTAAGCTGGCAGATAAGGTATGATTTGTTCAAGTTTTCTAATTTCTTATTTAGGATTTATTAAAGAAGCTACCCGTGAGGAGGTTGTATCTGTCTCTTCTCTCATTCTCCCTCTTCCCCTCTCTCCAGTTGAGGTAAGCAACTGCTGAAGAATGAAGCTGCCAACCAATCTCTCAGAGCTGTGAATCGGAGACAATCTGAGCAGGTTTTTAACACTCACAATTCACTCCAGATTCCTTGAAAGTGAATACACTACAACTTAGAAGCAAATTAAAAAAAAAAAAAAAACTTGTTATCACGCCAGAATGGCTTCAGTCAGGTAAGAAAGCTGATATCTCCAGGGGTTTTGCAAAAAAGCAACCCATAGCATAACAGCTCTGGCCTCATTTCTGTAGTTCAGGTGACCAAGGAGTCTGGGTCCAACAGAGCAGAACCCCTCCAAAGACAGCTGTATTCGAGTGAAGGAAGGCTCAAGTTGCACCTGGCAACAGTCACATCTCTAATTGGACCTCATTTGGTGGGGGAAAGGAGAGAGGTGGAGCTGTAGCACAGCTAATGTCATTCACTGTCTGGGGCCTCCCCGGAGACCTCATCTTCAGATAATAGGATGACATCAAATGAGCAGTTCTACTTCTGCTCAAGTGTCACCTTCCAATCCATTATTATGAATCATGCTCTTTATTTAATCCAACCTCCTTTCTCCTGCACATTAATGATTCCCAGGTCTCCCTCATGTTTCAGGTTCCCACCTTATTTACATCGTCAAAGCCTCACAAACCCAGTTCAACACTTGAACTAGCAAACTCTGACACAGAGAGGTCCTTAGCTTTAAGTCACAGAGAAGGCACTTGACAACAGCCACATGCGCCTCTGAAAATAAGTTTAAAAATAAAGAAAGAAGTCATTTCATACAGATAACTACCACACAGATATATCAAACTGCTGGGAATGCCCTGGCAAGAACAATATGAGTTCGTGCCACAATGAACTTCTTTCAGGTCTTCCAATGAGGCCTCTGGGCCTCCCACAAGTTCTTCCCTCCTCTGCTACAATCGACCTCCTGGACTAATAATCCCCATGTAGCTCTGAACTGAGCTGTCTCCCTGTAAGTGCCCTCCCTGATGCCCCAAGTCTCAGACCTCCCAACGCCACCACATGCTTCCACACTGCCACAGGACCTAGTAGAACAATGAAAAGGGCTTCAGCATCCTTTGCAGTTCTGACCAGTGTACATAAGTTTAGAATTGGAGGGCAGTGGCATTCCCAAAGAAATCACACTTGATTTAATTGAGCCACTGTCCAAAAGAGGAAAAAGCCATTTCTCACACGCACTCAATGACTGCTGAATGCATAAACAGATAAGAAATAGCAAATCAGTAACTACAAACATAGCTTCAAAGACTAAGGAATGTGGTACAGAAAATTTATCAGCTGTAGCCAGTACTGATTAGAGATAGCTGCCTCTCCAGCTTCAGAGGACAGGGGAAAGATGGCAAAGGCAAAACAGCCAATCACAAAACTTTCAAACTCTTCAAAATCAAGAGAACAAGGAACTCAAGCCAAGATCAAATCAAAGACAAGGAGTTCCACAAGCACTTTGTATCCAGGAGGGCAAGAATAAATTCTCTGACTCAGTCATCTGTTTTATTAGTCATCAAAAAGGGCAATGTGAAAAGTATGTGTTAGTCGCAAATACTACTTGGAAATGAGGTCCCTTTGGGGGAACACCTGCCTTTGGAACGTTCTTCCTTCCCTCCCTCTCCATCCTCCTCCTTCCAACACTGGGCCTGTGACCTCATCAGATACTGATAACATCAGCCCTGGTCTCCTCAGCTCACCTTCAGTGGCTGTCCACTGCCAAAAGAATAAATAAAAGCTGCTGTTCTCAGGGCTACAAGGAACTTAAAGGTCACCTAAGTGCAAGCTCTTTACCTGACTACTCCAGCCCAGGGATCAGAAAGGCAAACCCCCTCCCCAGTCCAGTGCCATCATTCTGCAACAGAATGGCTCCCCTCCCCTAGGGCTTCTCTATGCAGAACTGCTGGTCACTCACTCTGTCCTGAGCTTCTGAAGGCAGGAATCATGTCATTGAGTCCCCAATCTCTAACTATGACACCCTGTACTATGTAGGTGGTCAATAAGTTCTGCTCAGCAAATAGTCATAAGTGACTATGATCATATATACCTACTCATCATGCTCAAATTATTCCATCATTCTGTGTCTATTCTTGGTCCCTTAACAGTCTACTCTCAGGGCTGGGAAGGTGGCTTAGTGGTAGAATGCTTGCCTCACATGCATGAAGCTCTTGGTTTGATTCCTCGGCACCACATAAACAGAAAAGGCTGGTAGTGGCATTGTGGCTCAAGTAGTAGAGCACTAGCCTTGAGCTGAAGAGCTCAGGGACACCACCCAGGCCCAGAGTTCAAGCCCCACAACTGATGGGAAAAAAAAAAAAGTCCATTCTCCACTTCAGCCCAAGTGATCTTTTGACAACAAAAGTTAGATCAAGTTCACCCTGTGTTCACAAATAATAGTCCAATGGCCATAAATATGTTTAAAATAAATCCTTAAATTTGACCATGAGTTATTAGTACTTACACAGGACTCATGATACACTCCTGGGAAGTGAAATGCATCATTAATGCTTTGCTTTTTTATATTAATTTTACATAAGTTATTAGAGTTATCCCCATCCATTTCCTCTTGCTTTTTTTCTTTTCCTTTTTTTTGTTTTTTTGTTTTTGGAAGGTGGGGTGGGCAGAGGTGGAAGAGATGATGGGAATGTTGGAGCCAGGGCTCATTCATTCTAGGAAAATGCCTCTATCAACTAAACTAAATCTTCAGTCCTTCCTTTTACTTTTTTTCATGTGACTATCAAAAAAAAAAAATCTGTGCCTCATGTTGCATTTCTATCAGATATCTTTACAAAAGAATATAACCTCCCTGGGCAGCCATTTTAATCCTACTATCAACACGTTTCTGAGCAGAACCCTTCACTAGTGATGCTCAGTAAAGACTGAAAGATGATGACTGACTCAAAGATCCTCCCTTTGCTATGAATCTTACCATGTCCCCTCCTCCTAAAAGCTTTCTGGGATTGAAAACATGGCACTTGCCACCCACTCACCCACCCAGCACCTAGCACCAGGGCCAGCACATTTGGACACCCAACACATGCATTAACCCAGTTACTGAGCATAATCACAATTGATGTTTTACATGTGGTCTACCTAATGTAGTTGTCTCAGTAATGGGGAGGAAGAGGAAGAAGGAAAGAGCAGACTATTAGACTCATATTTTAGAAATGTCAGAGGCTAGCTGGGCTCACACCTGTAATCCTAGCTACTCAGGAAGCTGAGATCTGAGGATCGCTGTTTAAAGCCAGCCGGGGCAGAAAAGTCTGGGAGACTCTTATCTCTAGTAACCACTAGAAAACCAGAAGTGGCACTGTGGTTCAAGTGGTAGAGCGCTCACCTTGAGCTACAGAGTGCACAGACAGCGCCCAAGCCCAGAGATCAAGACCCACGACCAACAAAAAAAAAAGAAGAAGAAGAAAAGAAATGTCAGAGGCTGAAGGAAATGCAGTAACAACCGAGTCCACAAAATAAGCAAGTAGCTGCCCCAGAATGCAAACCCATATCATCTAGCTTCAGCAGGCACATGACCCTCTACCAAGGTTCAGGCAGATAGCAGGCACACAGAGACACGACCACAGAGATGGTCTGTTTGGCCTGCATGATAGTCTGTTGCTTGTTTTAACTGTTATCCTTACCAACATTTGGAATTTAGAGATTTTAAGAGTCCAGGTTCCCACTTTCATTCAATACCCGAATACCTGCTACATGCCAAGTACAAGGAATATAATCCATGTATAAGATAGAAATGGTCCCAATGCTCATGGAGGATTGAGACAGCAGACCACTAAGTAAGAAAAATATCTAAGATGCCAAGTTATAATACTTTTTACAAAGACAAATAGCAGAGAAGAGGGACAGGAAATGCCAGGGGCTAGACTGCTGTTTTCAACAGATTAACTGGGGAAACCCACAAGGAGGGTGGGGTTTAAATAACACGCAGTAAAAGGACACCTCCATCACTGAATGTGGAGTGCAGAGGTCCTCCATGGCAGAATGGACAAACTGTCTCTGCAGCCAGAGGATGCTGAAGAAACAGATGGCTTACCCTTTATGATATAGAACTTTCACTCAGAGTGGGTGCCAGCCATAGTTTCCAGCCTTCCCTGCACCCAAGCACAGCCATGTGACTAGCTTCTAAGTACATCAAAGCTACCAAGAACTGGGTATGACTTCTCTACTCTCCTGCCCACTTCTGCTGGTTGTACAGAGATGAGGGGAGAGGGTTGAGATGGAAGAAAAGCCATCAGCTGACCTGACACTACAAGAGTGATCTACTTTTTTGTCATTTTTAGTGCTGAGTCCTAAAATGTGGGAATAAAAAAAATATATATGGTATAAAAGCCTCTATGAATGCTATTACTTCCCAGACAAGCTGAGCACAAGAAACTCATTTCTCCTCTCCTCTGTTCCCAGAGTCTCTCACATGAATTACCTCAGCCAGCCTGGCCCCTGAGGCATTGAGCTTGTGGTCTCTGCACTATAATTTACCTAATCCTGCCTAAAACCTATCAATCTATTTCCTCACTATAGTTTGTGAGTATACATGAATGTGCACCCATGGGGACTTGAAGTCAGGGTATGGGCACTGTTCCTGAGCTTTTTGTGCCCAAGGCTAGTACTCTATCTCTTCAGCCACAGCTCCATGTCTGTCTTTTTGGGTGCTTAATTGGAAATAAGAGACTTATAGAATTTGCTCCTTGGGCTGGCTTAAAACTTCAATCCTCAGATCTCAGCCCCCTGACTAGCTAGGATTACAGGTGTGAACCACCAGCATCTACCTACCTTCCTCACTAATGCCAAGCCTCCAATCCCTCTATTGTGGGATTAAGCGATTTGCAATGCTCCTGACAAGGTGTTACCAGCTCAAAATGCCAATCTACATTGCAACAAAGGAGGCATACTTTGCTTTACTTATTCCAGTTTATCACCAATGTGCCAGAAGTGGAGCTGTGGCTCAAATGACAGAGTATTAACTTTGAGCACAAAAACCTCAGACAGCGCCCAGGCCAACAGACACACACACACGCACACACGCACACGCGCACGGAAGAAAGATAATTTTAAAATGGAAAGCTGTGTGCTAGTGAGGAAGAGAGAGAGGGAGGGAGAGAGACAGAAGAGGCATACTTCTACAGTCTTTTTAATAGACAGCTATTCTGGAGAAATATTTAACTTTTCTTACCTTAATACTATATCAATATAGGCAAAGTTGGCCCTGATAACAAGAAAAGCTTAATTAAGGAGACGTTTTACCAGACACCTTAAATGAGCTGATACTGGATCCTGGTGAATACCAAAGATATTATAGAAGCAAGCTGAGAAACTTAAACAAAGTCTGTATAAAACTGATTACAGTATAGATACCACCTGCAGTATCACGCTGTTTTCTCCTGGTTTTGTTCATATGCTATAGCAATAGGAGATCGTATATGGAGAACTTGGGTGAATGGCATGTGAGAACCTTAGTATTCTTATAACTTGTAACTATTTCAATATTAAAAGTTTAAAAAATGGGTCTGGGAAGGTGGCTCAGTGGTAGAGCGCTTGCCTTGCATGCCTGAGGCCCTGGGTTCGATTCCTCAGCACCACATAAGCAAAAAGAAAAAAGCCGGAAGTGGTGTTGTGGCTCAAGTGGTAGAGTGCTAGCCTTGAGCTGAAGAGCTGAGGGACAGCGCCCAGGCCCAGAGTTCAAACCCCACGACCAGACCCAAAAAAAAAAGATGAAAGTTAAAAAAATATCTCTGGCCTGGTACCAATGGCTCATGCCTGCAATCCTAGCTACCCAGGAGGCTAAGATCTAAGGATTATGGTTTGAAACCAGCCTGTGCAAGAAAGTCCATGAGACTCTGATCTCCTACTAACCACCAAAAAAAACTGGAAGTAGTGCTGTGGCTCAAGTGGTAAAATGCTAGTTTTGAGCATGAAAGCTCAGGAACAGCACCTTGTCCCTGCGTTCAAGCTCTAGGATGTGTACTACTACTACTACTAATTATAATAATAATAATAATTCCAAAAAATTTGCTTTAACTATATCATGTCTTTCATGGACACCAGTCCAGGCCTACTAAAAAATTTGTCACATTGATCTTCTATTTGATTAAGCTGAGAGAAAGCATACAGAACACCAACCTGAGGGAAAGAAGACTGACTCTACCTGTAAAACTTTGTATTACATTTTTTCACTGAACTCTGGGCCAGGGTGCTGTCCCTCAGCTCTTCAGTTCATGGTGTGCTCTCTACCACTTGAGCCACAGTGCCACTTGTGGCTTTTTCTGCTTATGTGGTGCTGAGGAATCAAACCCAAGGCCTCATGCATGCAAAGAAAGCACTCTACCGTTGAGCCACCTTTCCAGCCCCCACATTTTTTCACACCTTGCATCTTTTTTTTTCATTAAAGTTCCCTTAGGAACTTTAAGTCCCACACAGTGGAGCTCACCAAATAATGGGCCTGTACCCTATGCAGTATTTCCACACAGATCCACTGAGACAGCTCAGACTGTAAATAAGACCCTGAAAATATGAATCCACAGGTGCAACCAGGTGAGGCATACAAGGCTGAGGAAAAGGAAGCTCAGGAGAGACGTATACACAGTAGGTTCCAGATCCTAAACTCCAGGGAGCTTAAACTCCCTACCCCAACTCACCTCAGCTTCCAAGAGGAAAGAGACCCAGGATTCATCTGATTCCAGTTTTCTCTATCATATAAAAAAATTAGACCAACTTCTCTGGATAATACAGGCACTACACTAGTGATTCTGAAGCTACAAATCAAAAAATCCATTCAGTGGGTAACAAGCATTATGGTTTCTTTTTTTAACCAAGTAGTAGAAAGTGTCAAATGCCAGTGTACATGGAACTGATAAATATCTTTCAGTGAGTCTGTGTGAGGATATAGTTCTGGATAAGCCCTGCAAAACACAAAAATCCTTCTTCTCAAATAAAATGACAAGTCCTTTTCACTAAATCAAAGCACTGTCTTAAAAAAAAGCTTCTGTCTGCAATAACTTTTATCAGAAAATCGGAGATGTGCTCTCAGGGAGAGAAAAGTTCTGCAGCACACTAGACATTGATGAAAGTGAACTAAACAATTCAAGGGCAGCGAAGGAAGGGAAGGAATGAGAGAGAAAGCAAAAGGAAAGAAATGTACATTTCACGAGATTCGGAAGAAATGATTGTATTGTCAAAGTTCGTAGAGTTCATAAGCTTTATAGACCATGATAAAGACAATTCACCTTGTGAAGGTTAAAAGTGTTTATGACGGGGGCTGGGAAGGTGGCTCAGTGGTAGAATGCTTGCCTCGCATGCATGAAGCCCTGGGTTCGATTCCTAAGCACCACATAAGCAAAAAAAAAAAAAAGCTGGAAGTGGTGCTGTGGCTCAAGTGGTAGAGCAGCACCCAGACCCAGAATTCAGTGTTTGTGACTTTAGCTAAGTATCACTATCCCACAATACTATGAAATTTATAATCACTTAATCTCAATAAATAAAAGTTCTGCAACAAACTGAAGTCAGAATTTTTTTTCCTACATATCTTTCCTTAGATAATGTATTCATAACAAATGGGGAAGAGTATGGCCCGTGAAGAAACCAGAAGACACCACATTAACCACTCGAGGTCAACAACACCTAGAAAAGATACTTACTAGCTAATGTCACAACCAGCCCCTCACAAACTATAGAAAGATCACAAAACCATAATGCAGTCTAACTTCAAGTTTATCACAATAACCCTACAGAAACTGAGGAGCAATGGAAAACATAATGTTCTTCAAGGTTAAAGTCAAGGAAAATGGGACTAAAACAACTGTCACAGGACCAAGAGATTGAGAAGAAACACCAACTCAGTGATAGATGGGATCTTGGTTGGGATCCTGGACCAAAAAAGCACAGCTTATAAAATCCAAATGAAGACTCAGCTAAACCAATAGTAAGGTTTAGGGCACTGTATTGTAAGGTATTAATACTGCAGGAAGCTGGGTGAGATGTGAACTATGTCTACAATTTTAATGCAAGTCTAAAATGACTTCAAAGAAAAAAGTTTAGCTGGGTACTTCCCATAAACATAGAGGCTCAGGAGCTGAGTTCTGAGGATCGTGGTTTGAAGCCAGCCTGGGCAGGAAATATCTGTGAAAGTCTTTTCTCCAATTAAGCACCAAAAAGCCACAAGTAGAGCTGTGGCTTAAGTATTACAGCTCAAAACTTGAAAGAGAAAACTAAGACAGTACCCAGGCTCTGATTTCAAGACCCAGTATCAGCATTAAACAGTTTTTAAATTGTTTTATGAAGAAAGAAATGACAATATTTTGTCTCAGAAACTATGTATCATTTTGGAAGTGGTGCTATGGCTCAAGTGGTAGAGCGCTCACCTTGAGCTGAAGAGCTGAGGGACAGCACCCAGGCCCAGAGTTCAAGCCTCATGACCGACCAAAAAAAAACAACAACTAGGTATCATTTAAACCAGAGCACCTGTGGTCCTTCCAATTCTCTAACCTGGAGAGAGAACGACAAGGAATCTTGGATGTACACCTCACGCATTATGAACTTAATACACAGGAAAAGACTTTAATTACTATAACCCTTCACCTGGCTCCTCCACAGACTTCTCCTGCCTCTCCCTTCTTCCTTATACCCTAGCAAGAGACTGTCAAGATTCTTTTTTCCTGTTCAAAAGCAGCAGAGTGAGCTGTAAGCATCTTAGAGATACCCAGGTTATAGATCCCTGGTTAATCACAGGAAGCACAAGGAATATGCAGGATAGGAAGGGCAGTCATGAATGCAACCAAGAGTATCTGAACACCCGTATCTGCTACGCACAGGACTAAGCTCTGAGGAAACAACCACATTTAAGACCTGCAGTTCCTGGCTCTTACAAACTGGACATAAAGGAAGAAATTCAGATGACAGGAATGCTGTGAGGCCAGGAAACCAGAGGAATGTGGCACGGGGTTCTCAGAAGTTATCAGCATGGTCAGGATCCTTCTCCCATCCTGTTCTGTGCCTAAAAACCAGAGCTAAGGAGACTCACTTCTGCAGGATCATTGTTAACGATTTCATTAGATAATGATGGTGCAGGATTTAGCGAATGAGTGAGTGGCCAGAAATAGTGATTAATGACCTAAATTACTTATCAAGACCACTATAGTGAATGTAGTAACTTTCTCAAAATACATTCTAGGCATCTGAGATGTACTCCAAGTGTCTACGAATAGAGTGCTAATCACAGAAACAGCCACTTCTCCACTGGCCAGCAACAATGAATAATGGATGCACTTGGAGATGGATGGAACAAATGCTCAGCCTAGTGCCAGTAAGAGTGGATGAAGGCAGGCTCCCTGCCCTGCTCTGGCAGCTACAGCTCGGTGCTTGACATCAATATGTGGGCTAAATCCAATCTAGCTATGTCTGACTGACATCCCATAAAGGATGCTAGCCCTGGCTCTTCATAACCTCAGCCTGACAGGAGTCAAAGACAGAAAATAACCCACTTAGTCCTCAGTGAGGAGTAGGTGTTATAAAACACTATCAAATCTCCCCTCCCCACTCCATCCTAACTGCAGGTGTAACTGTAATTGACATGTTTTCTTTCACAGAACAAGCTTTAGGAAGACTCTATTCCAAAAACCCTAACCTGCAAAAACAATAGAAGGCTAATGAAAAACAATCATAAAAGTATGTAAAATAAATCAACTTTAGGTCAAAGTGCTTAGGATCATACAACCAAACACTCTACATAATCTGACATACACATTCACACACACACACACACACACACACACACACAATTCAATCTCTCTTACTCTTGTTCTCACTCACACAGTCTCCATGTTTGCCATGAAACAATAGAAGTTTAATTAAAAAGTATGCTTAGTAAATACTCTTACCAAAGAGCATTTTAAAATACTAATACACTCTGCATAAGTATACTATACATTCTAAGATATTTTTAAATGCTACTTTCAGCATCTCAAAGAAAGAAAACACTGAGATGTACTCCAAACTAAAGCAGAGCCAACAGCACCCTCCCTGTGATAACTCGGCCAAGTGTCAAAGTCCTCCCACCCCCATCTGAGAAACGTTTATTCTCTAGCTAGCCAGCCCCCATCTCCATACCCCTCCTCATCCCTTTGGCATTCTTTCTCTAACTGCCTTACTCCCTGCAGTCTTCTTTTGCTCTTTTTTCTTTTGTCAGTGTAGGACTTGAACTCAGAGCCTGTGTACTGTCCCTGAGCTCTTCTGTTCAAGGCTAGCATCTAACACTTTGAGCCACAGTTCCACTTATGGTTTTCTGGTGATTAACTAACTAGAGACAAAAGTTTCATGAACATTTCTGCCCAGGCTGGGTTCAAACTGCAATTTTCAGATCTCACCCTTCTGGGTAGTTAGAATTACAGACATAAGCCACCAGCACCTGGCTTCTTTTGATCTTTTTAAAAAACCAAAACAGAGGGCTGGCTGGGAAGGTGGCTCAGTGGTAGAGCGCTTGCCTTGCATGCCTGAGGCCCTGGGTTCGATTCCTCAGCACCACATAAGCAAAAAGAAAAAAGCCGGAAGTGGCACTGTGGCTCAAGTGGTAGAGCGCTAGCCTTGAGCTGAAGAGCTGAGGGACAGCGCCCAGGCCCAGAGTTCAGGCCCCACAACCGACCAAAAAAAAAAAAAAAAGGATATAAAAACCAAAACAGAATCTAATCATATAAAATAATATTTATTGCCAGGCTCCGGTGGCTCACACCTGTAATCTTAGCTACTCAGGAGGCTGAGATCTAAGGATTGAGGTTCAAAGTCAGCCTGGGCAGGAAAGTCCATGAGACTCTTATCTCCAATAAACCACCAGAATACGGGAAATTGCGCTGTGGCTCAAGTGGTAAAGTGCCAGTCTTGAGCTGAATTGCTCAGGGACAGCATCGAGGCCCAGGGTTCAAGCCCCATGACTGACAAACAAAAAATAAAATAAAAGTTATTGAAATGAACTCCAGGAAATGGAAATTAGTAGGTTTTTTTTCATTGCTGCTTTTGTTTTCTTCTTGTTTGTTCATCTATCTATCTTTGAGAGGGTAAAAGGGAGGCACAGAAATGGGAGGGAGAAAGGATGAACAAATGCAGTAGTGATAACTCACTAGACCCTATGTTGAAAATAAACTATACAAATGGTGGGACAGGAGGGGAAAATTGGGAAAAAGGGAGGATAGGTGTGGCATTTTCCAAAAAGAAATGCACTCCTTACTTGGCTAATATAACTGTAACCCCTTTACACAACACCTTTATAATAACTTTTCTTTTTTTTGTTAGTGGGGCCTGAACTCTGGGCCTAGGCACTGTCCCTCAGCTCTTCACCTCAAGGCTAGCACTCTACCACTTGAGCCCCAGTGCCACTTCTGGCTTTTTCTGCTTATGTGATGCTGAGGAATCAAACCCAGGGCCTCATGCGTGCAAGGCAAGCACTCTACCACTGAGCCACCTTCCCAATCCCTATAATAACAATTTTTTTTAATTTAAAAAGCAGACAAAAATAGCAGTCTTTTACCACATCTAAGTTTACAAAGCCCAGGTGAAGGCAGTGTTCCCAACCAGGAGACGGCTTCAAACAATGAGGAAAGGAATTTGAAAAGACTGAATTACAGTGGCTAAACTCAGTCCAGGTGACCAGGAACCAGTCTCTCTTAGTCTGAGGGCAGTCAACAGGTACCACCTCCATGCCCTCAGGACCCACTGAAAACCCAGCCCAGACCCTAGCAGCTACGTCAGCACCCCCTAGCCTCAACAAGACCCCTCCAAAGCCCTAAGCTCAGTGATCATACAACCCACCTCCACTTACCAAATGGTCCTCTACCTGTGCTTCCTTTAGTGGTCATAACAAGGAAGACAGTAAGAAATAATAGCTATGGTGTTTTACTCCAAGTTTATACACACATGAGCCTTGTGTGATCTCCACAAGTAACCTGCATGGCAACTTTTAATTAACAGTAGTGGTTTTCAAATGCTGGGACCTCAGGCCCATTTTACACTCAAAAAAATATTGAGGAACCCAAAGAGTTCTTACTATATCATCTCTATGTATTGAAAGTTACCACACCAGAAATTAAAACAGGGAAACTTTTAAACAAAACATACAACCCACAGGGCATAAGGTCATGACATATCATGCATTTCTGGAAAACTCCACTGGATGCTCATAAGAGGAGGAAAGTTTAAGAAGGCAAGTGATAAGTTACTAGTACTAAGCAAACACAGCTTTCCACTGGGATACCACACTTGTTGGGGGGTCGGGGGGGGGGAGAGGGGGACATCATTAGTTTGCAAAAGGAGAAAAAGATTTATCAACATGGCCAGTTCACTGGGCCATCCTACCAAAGAGCTCTGCCCTTGATCCTGGTTACAGGACTGCAGTCCCCCTTCTCCTCTTCACAGTGGTCTTCTTCATGACAATATTCCGCCTCACTGACAATCACCTTTTGGTTCCCAGCCTCCCAAAACACCAGAGTTGCTACATTTCCCACCAGCATCCTGAATCAACTCACATAACCACCACAACCCTGCATCCACCCTGACAAACTCCCCACCCATTATTCCACATTTGAGAAAAGTCACTCTTCTACTTAATAAGACCCCAAACCACTCAAGAGTCATCTCTGACTCCTCTGCCTCTTTTTGTCTTACTGTATGGTCTTCACAATGCTTTTTGCAACTACAAAACCCAGGATATGAAATAATACAAACAAAGGAGGCAAAGACCAGATGTGAAGGTATCAAAAGTTTGTAATTAGCTCTGAGTCATGGAATTAAGACAGATTGGCAAGTTGATTTCTTTGGTACACTTTTATACATAACACATCATATATAAACAAATGTGCTACTTTCACACTCAGAAAAGTATATGAAGCTGGAGGTGTAGTTCAGTGATGGAGTGCTTGCCTATCATGTGAAATCCCTGGGTTCAAATCCTACCAGTTTTTATATCAAATAATAAAAGAAAATATAGAGTTTCTTCAGTTGTCTATAAGGTTTGTTATGTTACCTGGCCCTTTGTCACCAACCAGAATCAGATCACCAGAGAGCTGGAGTTCAGTTCTTTGGAGGGGTGTCCTATACGACATCTGCACTCACACAACCTTGGACTCTTGCAGCACAGAGCAATGTCAGGTAAAGCCGTGGAATAGCAAGTGTTTAAAAGCACTTGGCACAGCACTTCACACACAGTATACAAAAGTTCATTGTTCTGGTGCTAGAAATAATATTTCCATACACTGCCATCAAATGAAACCTCAAAAAAAAACACACACACACACACAAACTGGCAAAGTACAGCCCTGTTTTGAAAACAGTAGCTCCCAGCAGGCTTTAG
Organism: Dipodomys ordii; assembly: GCF_000151885.1. NCBI lineage: Eukaryota > Metazoa > Chordata > Mammalia > Rodentia > Heteromyidae > Dipodomys > Dipodomys ordii. Next base: position 435,001 of record NW_012267229.1, on the reverse strand, counting down.
GGCCTAGCAATGTCAGAAATGTTATTCATGCCATCACCACCTCAGCCTGGGAAAAGGGACCCCTCCACTGCACAGATGGAGACACAGAAGCACTGAACAAGGAGGCAAGGGAAGTAAAAACCAGGCACAAAGCAAGGGTGGACATCCCTGTGATTTGGGCCCTTTTCAGTCAGCACCCAGTAGAATTTTCCATGCAGGTGGACATGCTCTGTAAGCTGATCAACATGTGATCTTAAAGTGCATAGTGCAACTGATTAGATAAAATACTCATCTTATTTAAAGTTTATGTGGCTAGCAACTGCCATTCTACCATCAAAGGACAATTAAAAACCAAAGCAACTAGAGCTAACAAAAAGGGTCCTTCGGCCAGGCACTTGTGGTTTACGCCTATAATCCCAGCTACTTCAGGAGGCTAAGATCTAGAAGACTGCAGTTCAAAGCCAGCCCGGGAAGAAAAGTACATATAATTCCATCTCCCAGCAAAAAAGCAGGGTGAGATGTATGGCTGAAGGGGGAGAGCACCAGCAGAGCAGGCAAGCCACTAGTGAGTGTGATGTTCTAAATTCAAACCCCAGCATTGTATTCCCTAAAACACAAAAGCCCTAACAAAACCCTGCTGCTCCCTCTCAGCAAATACTTACAAAAAACTAAATCCTAATACACTAGATTTGTTCTACATCCCATCTACCCCTGCCTTCCACCATGTCTTCCATACAATGGAAGAACAAGGATTTTAGGAATTTAAAATAAAAGGGACTTGGGTGCCAATCCTGACTCCACAGTGTCCTAACTGCGTGACCCTGGCCAGAATATTTCCGTCTCTGAGTTCTTATTTCTAATCTGGAGATTGACAATGCCAACTCCCAAAGAACATCTCCTAAGCATTTACCAGTTACACTACCTAGTAAAGCGTTACTGGTACTACTCCTCAGGGCTCAACTCCAACTCTACTCTCTTGAAGAAGAGACCCTGGAGACCTCCTCCTCCAGGCTCTAGAGTCCCCAGAGGCTTCATCTCAACAGTCGCTGTTGTTGGGTGTCTAAGTAGGCTCAGCCACTGGACCAGCAGGTCCCTGAGGTCATGTCACCTGTGAGCTGTGAGGCAAGAAGTGTCTACATAAAAGCTCTGGAAAAAAAAAAAAAAAAACAGGAGCTGGCCTGTCAACTAGCTGTCCCTAGCTGTCAACTGATAGGAGGAAGAAATGCAGTTGCCAGGGTAAAGAGAAGAGAACTGAATGCAGGAGTTGGCTCCATCACTACAGACCTCAGAGACTGGCCAGGGACTATCCTCCCTTTGATGCCATCTTAGTTCTTGAAAAGATAGATTTCACTGCACCTGAAAAGGAATTGATCCCATTCAAACATGCCCCAGGCGGTTTTCTTCTTTTGCTGCTCTGAGCTTAGGAGTCAGGGAAAATAAATTGCACAAGACATGCTAATCAGAAGGAAAAGAAAAGGGCAGGCTGAAAAGGGGGAAAAACATGGGCTGGATTTACCTTAGATAAAATAGCACATCACAAAGCACAGCCACAAAGCTGGCACTCTTCGTTAAAGAAACATTTTGGTTGGGCTGGGAAGGTGGCTCAGTGGTAAAGCACTTGTCTTGCATGCATGAGGCCCTGGGTTCAATTCCTCACCACCACATAAGCAAAAAAAAAAAAAAATGCTGGAAGTGGCATTATGGCTCAAGTGGTGGTAGAGCTCTAGCCTTGAGCTGAAGAGCTGAGGGACAGCACCCAGGCCCAGAGTTCGGGCCCACGACCAGACCCCCCAAAAAACCAAAACATTTTGGTAAAATACCCTTTTTAGTAAAGGTACAGTCCATAAACTTCAAAAAGAAGACTAACAACAAGTAGTATTGTTTTTCTTGGCTTTTCTGGGAATGGAACCCAGGGAGTCATGTACTCTAAGCAAGCCCACAACCACTGAGCTTCATCCCCAGCCCAACAAGTGATCATGGAACCCTAGCTAGATGCAGGCACCTTGGGGAGGGCTTGTCCCTCATGCATTCCTCATTGAATCCACACTGTGATTTTCACATGGCCACCCTCAGCTCCTTAGTCCACTCTGAACCAATTTAATGATCCAGACACATCTTTTAATGAAACAAAACAAAATAAAAGTTAATTGTATATACGAATAAATTACTTGGGCTGGGAACGTGGCTTAGTGGTAGAGTGCTTGCCTAGCATGCACAAAGCCCTGGGTTTGATTATTCAGTACCCCATACAGAAAAAGCCAGAAGTGGTGCTGTAGCTCAAGTGGTAGAATACTAGCCTTGAGCAAAAGAAGCTCAGGAACAGTGTCCAGGCCCTGAGTCCAAGCCCTAGGAATGGCAAAAAGAAAAAAAAAGAATGACTCATAAGCTATTTTACATGTCTATAGATCTATATCTCATTGTAAATCAAAAATATTTACAATATTTACAAAAATTTGTAACGTATCTATAATAATCAACATCCTTTATAGTCACAAAAACTAAGGCTCAAAACAATTAAGTCTCGCTCAAATGAACACAGACAAACCAAAATTTTAACCAACTCAGCCTAGCCCTGATACCCTGACCCTCTTCAAGTTGGCAGACCAATAGGGTAGGACAGACGGTCCTGAAAGACCACCCAGTGTTCTCACAGAAAAAGAAAGGACAACACCAAAAGTCAACAGTCAGATTAGTTACCAAATTATGAGTTTTCTTGTCTCTTCATAGAACAAACTTAAGAGCCTGTAAAAAGTGAAACTCATTTAAAAAAAAAAAAGACTAGGCACTAGGCCCAAGAAAAATAAAAGTAACTAACAAAATGGAGTAGTAATGTACACCTTGTTAAACATTTTGCCCATACAAAATTATAAAGAAAATCAAATTTCTGCTAATGATTTATTCATTTTATAAAGCATAGGCTGTGGACTCCATGCAAGTGAACCTTGTGTCAAATTCTGAATGTTTCTGCCCCTAGAATTCCAATGTTGAACTCTAACCCCTAAGGAGGTGGTATGAAGAGGTAGGTGGAGTGTCTGGAAGGTAAATCATGAATGAGATGAGTGCTCTCATAAAACAGGCCCAAAGAAATTCCCCTTTCCACTAGCAGAGAATGCAAGCAACAACAAGATATCTTACCAAACCCTCATCAGCCAATCTTGGGACTTGGCAGCCTCCAAAAGCACAGAAATGCTGTTTTTCAAAGGACCCAGCTTGTATGACTTTATTATAGCAGTCCTAACATGTAAAACACTAGGTCTCCCAAACTATGAAACAGCATACAATTTAAGTCTCTTACCTGCTTAAGGTTCATGCAAAGATGCATTTGATTTTGTACCTGCTGCTCCTACCAGAGCCAGGCACAGAACAAACTCTCAGTAAAGATAGCTGCTGTGATCTCTACACACCACAATTCCTCTTCACAACTGGAATGAGTACTGCTGCCACGTAAGCCATAGGACAGTAAAAACAAACTCCTCAAAACTTGGACAGAATCAAGCACTTGAACTCATTAGGACAAAAGGCTGAGGAGTATCTTCTTAAGGGCAAACTCACTTTTACACCATTTTGCCCCATTCTTAAGGTCCTGGCTGCAGCAATCTCTGTCTCTCTCTGTCTCTCTCTCTCTGTTTCTCTGTCTCTCTCTCTCTCTCTCTGTCTCTCCTTCCCTCCCTCCCTCCTCCTTCTTCCTCTCCTCTCCTTCCTCCTTCCTCTCTCACCCTCTCTCTCTCTCTCTCTCCCCCCCTCTCCATTCCTCCCCCCACTCTCCCTTCCTCTCCCTCCTTCTCTCCTGTGGGTTGCTTCCTCTTAGCCAGAGCTATAAATACAGTAAGGAAATCCATTGAAGTAATTTTAAGAAGGAAGGAAGGACAATAAGGAAGGCCAATAGAACAGGATTAGACACCTGTAATCCTAGCTACTGAGAAGGTTGACGGCTAAAGATCACAGTTTGAAGCCAATCAAGGCAGAAAACTCTGGGAAACTCATCTCCCATTAACCAGCAAAACACTGAAAGTGGAGGTATGGCTCAAGTGGTAGAGAGCCAGCTTGAAGCAAAAAAGCCAAGTGAGGCAGGCCCTGAGTTAAAGCCTCAGTAGAAAGAAAAAAGGACAGGGAGGGAATAAGGTATGTATAGTAAGTATGAAATCTCACAATGAAACAAACATTTGCTAAAAAAAAATGTTTCTAAATTGTTTAACAACTTTCTCCAATCCTACCCAGCAACCTACTGAAACTTCTGTTTCCTGTCTCAATGGTAAATAAAAATGAAACCTTGCAACTATTGGTCAATCATGCATGAGCAATGTGAAAACTGAAACAATAAAATGGAAAATGAAAAGGCTTTTCATCTTCATCTAACAGATTCTTCCTCAGTTTTCCTCTTAAGAGGATTCATTATTAATTGGTTATATGCAGCTATAGATCTCTGTGTACACGTTTGTATTTGTGTATGTATCTTGCTTTTTCCAATACCTAAGGTGAAACTCTTTTTAAGACACCACAATCTTGGGCTGTGAAGTTGGCTCAGTGGTAGAGCGCTTGCCTTGCATGCCTGAGGGCCTGGGTTTGGGCCTGGGTTTGATTCCTCAGCACCACATAAGCAAAAAGAAAAAAGCCGGAAGTGGCGCTGTGGCTCAAGTGGTAGAGCGCTAGCCTTGAGCCGAAGAGCTGAGGGACAGCGCCCAGGCCCAGAGTTCAGGCCCCACGACAGGACCAAAAAAAAAAAAAAAAAAGACACCACAATCTTGAGTGCTGCATAGTATTCCATCAGATGATATAGGTCCCAATTTTAATAAATCCCCATTCGTTTCTATATTCTGTACATTTAAAATTTCTTTCATTGTACCACACAATGGTGCAGCAAGCATCCCTGAACATACATCTTGTCAAGTACAAGCAATCTGCATAGGAAATTCTTAAAAGTTAAATTACTAGATCAAAGGGATTAATTTCTAAAGTTTCAGAGGTTTGGGCCCTTCCTATTGCTGGTGACTGATTCAAAGGGTGTTTTGTTTTGGGTATTTTTCCCCACTGTTTTACCAACAACTGATAAAGCTCAGTTCATATCTACCACTCTCACTGGATTAAAAAAAAAAGTTTCCTATGGTCATTATAATTTACATGTCTTCCCTTATGAACTAAGCCAAGTATTGATTATTTTGTTGTTGTTGTTGCAAGACTGGGACTTGAACTTGGTATGCTCTGTGTACTGGCTGACACTCTACCAACTAAGCCATGCCTTCAACCCCAGTTGGCCATTTTTATATGTCCTTGTATTTTACTGCCAATTTCTGGATTCTGGACTCTCTGTAACCGCCCTTTTGAAGGTTACCAGTATGTTTATCTCTAAGACCAAGGAAGGACCTCACTGAATTCTTACCACCTTGGAAACATTTGGCACTAACAACCACCACCACCTTCAGGAGACTCTTTTCCTTCCCCCACACAACCTGCCATGTGAGTTCTTCTCTAAGGTAACAAGTTATTCTTTTCCTGGAATCCTAAAGACAGACATCCCAATATCAAATCCTGGCAACCTTTTTTTCTCTCCTACCATATGTCAACTGTCATCTCTGTGCACAAGATTTCCAGATGAGGGCTGGGAAGGTGGCTCAGTGGTAGAATGCTTGCCTTGCATGCATGAGGCCCTGGGTTCCATTCCTTAGCACCACGTAAGCAGAAAAAGCCAGAAGTGGTGCTGTGGCTCAAGTGGTAGAGCACTAGCCTTGAGCTGAAGAGCTGAGGGACAGCACCCAGGCCCAGAGTTCAGGCCCCACAACTGACAAAAAAAAAAGATTTTCAGATGACAATCCTGAATCCTCAGAGACCTTAAACAAGTTTCCAACTATCTGATAAGCACTTCCCATCACAAACAGAAGCCCTCCTTCCCATACCTCAAGGTCAAAAGACACACCTTACTCACTCTGTTGCAGAGCTCCTACATGACACTTTCTACACCGTGAGAGAGAATGCACTACTTTACTGTCCACTCTCCCCAAATCTTGACCCATCTAAGAATCAAACTTCGGATAATGACTCAACATCCTTCCCCTTTCCCTCCCTACTTCTTCCCATCCAATAAACTGGATAATCCTGTCCATGAGGCCAGTGAACTGTCTTGGTGGATTATGCCACCATCCTATTTCCCCTTCTGACCTGGTTGCTGCTTCCTTAACTCTCATCCCACTCTTGATGTCACCAGAATTGTCTGCCAAGAACAAACATCGTATCTACCTTCTCAAAGAATGGGGTTTCTGTTTTTGTTTCCAACCATCCCTCCATGGGCTTAAGGCCTACATTCCTAAGGCAATGAATTCACACCAGTCTCTGGAGGCCCAGTTTTATGAATCATGTCAATATCTAACCCTACTCTCACCAGACAGTGGGGTCTTGGCAAACACAATAATTCACAAATTTCATATTATTCTAGATAGCACTTAACATAATGAGAGACATCTGTAGGAGCTTAATAAATGCTTTCTAAAGTTAATCTGTGCAACATTCTAGGGTGTTCATATTATTGCAAAGCAATAAGAACTGATCATATATGTAAATCTGTAGTGAAAACACTTTCTAAGATTAAGGTTCAGTTGCTCACACCTACAACCCTAGCTACTCATAAGGCTAAGATCCGAGGACTGCAGTTCAAAGCCAGCCCATGCTGAAAAGTCCATAAGACTCTCATCTCCAATTAGCTGGTAAAAAGCTAAAAGTAGAGCTGTGGCTCAAGAGGTAGAGCATCAGCCATAAGCAAAAAAGCTAAGGAAGCCATGCACCAGTGGCTCCTAACAACTCAGGAGGCTGAGATCTGTGGATCAAGGTTCAAAGCCAGTCCGGACAGGAAAGTCAATGAGACTCTTATCTTCTATTAACCCCCAGAAAACCAGACGTGGCACTGTGGATCAAAGTAATAGAGCATTAGCCTTGAGCGAAAAAGATCAGGGACAGTATTCAGGCCCTGAGTTCAAGTCCCACAACAGACCAAAAAAAACAAAAAGCTAAGGGTAGCCTAGGCTGACCTCAGATTTTCTATCCTCCTGTCTCAGCCCTCCAAGCGCTGAGATTGCAAGAGTAGACCACCACTTCTTGAAAGAAAAATCATTTTAAATCACCTAAATAACTTTGAGGTCTGTTTAACTTGCATGACTGAGTGCTGAGTGTACAAAGAAGCAAATATTCTCTTAGGGCTTACTTTTTTAAAATGTCAAACTCCTTCCCTAAAAAGTGACCTGGCCCTGGTGGCTCCTATCTGTAATTCCAGCAATTACGACACCAAGGTAAGGTTACAAATTCTATGTAGCCTAGGCTACCTAGTAAGACCTTATCTCAAAAATGAAAAAGAAAATATTTTTAACATCTTCAAAATTAACTTGACAATCACACACACTCACAAAAAAATAACTGGCTCACTGACTTCTGAAACACTAGTTTTTAAAGGTCACAATTTAGAATGACTCCCTGCTTGCTAAATGGAAAAATAGATTCAGATGAGTAAAATAAGGTTCTAGTAAGCTCTTGACTTTGTGGTCTTCCAGTAGCCCAACCAGTAGTGAGAAATCAGCCAACACTGACCTCCACAAGTTGCCAGCATGACCTGAAGAGAAAGGCCACATAGCAAGTCAGATGCACAACAACCAGGTTGAAAAGTTAATAAATACAAACGTCTCTGTGCGAACTGTGTCTATCACCTTGGAGGTTGTCCCAGTTAGATCTACTTCAGTCTTGAAAGTTAAACTAGTTTAAAAAGTAACTTTTTCCAAAGCATCTTGTAAACTGGTTATGAAGAAAGAAGTCATTTATTGACAAGGAAGCACAGATGACTTCGGGGAACAAGGGAGTGAGCAGGACTTTATAGACACACGTAACAAGGTTAAATTCTAAACGTGTTCTCACTCTTCCCTCTCAACATCAGCATTAGTGCTAACACGTGTAAAGTGTCTCTGACTACTTAGGAGCCAAAACTTCGTCAAAGTTTCCTCATTCCCCTTTTCACCTGAAGTTAGGGAACTGCTAAGTTCAGGGGCCTCAAAACTGTCTCTAAGACAGTTTAAAAAAGAAAAGTAGCATGGATGACAGAGACTAGGTGAGTTGTCACCAAGGAGGGATTTACACCTGCCAGCTCAGGGTGTCCCCTCCCCCTCACCACGCCCACCCCCCTCTCCCCCCTGCAGTGGAGCCCAAAAATGCTTCGGAAAAAGGGGACGAGCGAAAACCTGCAGGAGTTGTTGGGCTGGGGGCGGGATGTAAGAATCGTCTCCCCCAGACCTCGCCAACTCTACTCCCCGGGTCCTCTCCAGGACACCATGAAAGGGACAGCAAAGCACGGCGTCCTCCAGGCCCTCAGCGGCCAGCCAGCACCAGGTGGGCCGGGAACTTACTTGCCCGGGACGCTGACATCCAGGCTGACCTCTGAGAGGACCCGGAGACCAGCTTTTCCGGGATGGGGTGCTCGACACTCACCTGCGATTCATGGGCCGGACTCTCACGGCCACCTTGACCGATGCCATAGCTCATGCTGTCCGGGCCAGGGTACGCTCCAAACAACCCGGCGCCCCGCGGCGACCAGCGAGCGTCTCCGGCGACGGCGCCCGCGGCCCCCGCCCACTTCCCTCTCTTCCCCGCCCCCCTGGCCTGGGCCGGCCGGACCTGGAGTCGCGCAGCGGGCCCCACCTGCCAGGCCCTCTGAGCATGCTCAGAGCGGCCCCGCTCCACGTGATCCAGGCACCAGGATTTGGCGGCGGCCCTCGGGGTGAAGAGGCGGCGCCTGGGCGGGGCTTGGGCACCGCCTTTGGAGGCAGCCAACTCGGACCCCCACCTCTGCGCCCCGAGGCCTAGGATCCGGAGCTTGGCTGGAGCGGGGGTTCGTGGCCAGCTGAACCCATCCCATCCTCCCTCCCTTGAAACATTGACTTGGAGAGGACGGCTGCATTTAGGGCACGAGCAAAGACTACAGTCACAGGGCGCAAATTACACGGGTTTTCCAGGACCTGACTTTATCCAGGCATGCATGACCTGGCAGCCAAGTCCATTTTACAGAGGAACAGACTGAGAGGCGACCAGCTTATTCCTAACGCACTGTACTAGAGCTTTCTCTGCTCCTCCAAATAAAAACACACTCTCCAAGAGTGTGTTTTGGTCCCTTCGATTAAGGGTACCAAGAAAGTAGAAAAGTGAACGAAGGTGTTTTAAAAAAATGTACACAGGAAAAAAAACAAAAGATAATAAAAAAATGCAGACAGGAAATGTCGGTCCTTATCTGAAAAAAAACAACAACAAAACACTCAGATCTTAGATCTTAGGATTAAGTTTTTGTATGTTTGTTCTGAGCAGATCAAAATCAACAGCCTTGGGGCAACCTTGGCCTCCAGGACTCTTAACCAAGGAAGTTCTGACCGACTCCTTCCAGGCCCCAGGAGCCCAGTCCTTAGGAGCGTTGGTCAGCGGTGGCCTTTGCGTTTTTCTTTCAGATGAAGAGGACGACGCTCACTAGGAGAGGCTGCTCCTCCCTAGAACAAGTTCACCCACTCCCCACAGCCAGGAGCTGTGGAAGGAGGAAGGATCCACTCGCGTCGGGGGTACCCCGGTCTGCTTGACTGAGGCTTGGTGCCTCACTTGCACACTTGGAACAACTCCTTGGACTCGGTGAAAGCTTTAAGTAGTTTGTGCGTCTGCAAACATACGACCCGCACGGGGAATCATCATCTCATCACCTGCCCTAGAATTCTAAGGCTAAGCTAGAACCACAGCGTCCCTCTAGCTGATGTCTAAAGTCACGGAAATGCCCGGTGCCGAGAGCAGAGAGGCAGACTCGTTGCTCTGCAGGGCGGCGGGAAAACTGGGAAGGCTGGTTTGGGGCGGGGAGCGGGCAAAAGGATCAGGCATGCGCAGTAGCAGTGGGCTGGTTAAAGAAGCAACCCGGAAGCCAGCGCCCTGCCCGGGCTGGGGCGGGGCCCACCTTCTATGGGAGCTGCGTAAGGACAAACTTCCCCGTCAGCGCTCTCGCGGGGGTGGGTCCCAGGCAGGCTCTACGAGCCAAGATGCCCAGGCAGGCTCTCCAAGCCAAGACCACCTATGCTGGGGACAACCAAGCTCGCCCAGGTGTGGAGTTATGTAAAGAACACCCTAGAATCCCACACCCCCGGCAAAGCCTGCTCCATTCTTTCTTTCTGTTTTGGGTCGGTTGTGTGTGCTCTGGGCACTCACTGTCCCTGAACTTTTTCGCTCAAGGCTACAGCTCTACCACGTGAGCCATGGCCCCACTTCCAGCATTTTCCTGAACAGTTAATTGGAGATAAAGACCATTCCAGGCTTTGAACCACGATCCTCAGATCTCAGCCTCCTGAGTAGCTAGGATTACTGGCGTGAGCCCCACCACCCAGCTCCTACTCAGCTCTTGAAGATGACAGTCTTAAACTTTTCAGGAGTTCTAACTCATTAACAGTGATTTTTATGTCTATTTTCTTTTGTTGTTTTGTTTGTTTTTGTTTTCTTTTTGCGGGAGGAGGGAAAGAGGTGGTGTTGATGGTTTTTTAATTTATTACTAGCACCCTAGAAGAACTTATAAACCCTCTTGTTTTCTGTCATGTTGTCAATGGGCTCAGAACCGTTTGTCTGCAGCTTTGAAATAGAAGGCAGTTAGAGCCTCATCTCACCAAGGACCTGAAGGAGCAGACAAATGCCTGGGAAGATTACAAAACGAGGAATTGCCTCATCTTCACAGACGTTATTTGCAAAAGTCAATGTTCCTATAAAACTGCAGATTTTGTCTGAGTAGGCCTGGGTTGAAACACTCCATACTGGGTTTCCAACCATCTCTGGGGAATGTGGGTGCTGTGTATCCATGAAGTACTTTGAGGAGCAAAGTTTACGTGCAAGCTGGGTGGAAGCTCTGGAAAACATTCATAGGTTCTAAAACCAAGGCCCAAAAGCTCAGTGAGGAGCACTCACTGGTCTATATCATTAGTTTTGGGTTTTTTGTTGTTTTTTTTTTGGTCTAGTCGTGGGGCTTGAACTCTGGGCCTGGGCACTGTCCCTCAGCTCTTCAGCTCAAGGCTAGCGCTCTACCACTGGAGCCATAGCGCCACTTCTGGCTTTTTACTTTTTGCTTATGTGGTGCTGAGGAATCGAACCCAGGGCCTCATGCATGCAAGGCAAGCGCTCAAGCGCTCTACCACTGAGCCACCTTCCCAGCCCCTCATTTACAGATTTCTATATAACTAAATGCCTCAAAATTTAGCATCTTAAAATTAAACAAAAAGGTTGACTATTTTGTGGGTTTCTGGTCTAACCTTGTCTGAGTGGCTTACATTAATGTTGGTTCTCTTTTTATTTTGAAAGGGGTTGGACCAGATTCCTTTATGTGCAAGAATGCCTTCCAGGAGGATACACCCAGCAGATATGTGGCCAGGCCCACATTAAGTGTGGGAAGGGAAATGTATGAAAAAAGAGTTTTCAGGAAAGATGCCAAAATACTAAATGCCCTGAACTGGTGTGAGAAAAAAAATCCTGTCATCTTACCTTACCCTTAACTAAAAATGCATTAGTTTTAGTAACATCTCAGAATTTAATGCCTCTGGAAATGACAGGTATTTTAGTTAAATTAGAATTGCTGCTGCTCTCTCAAATTGTTCTTGTATTTATTGCTCCTCTGGAATTAGGTCCATTGTCAGGCTGCTACTAGAACTTATTTAATACAAGGGCAATTATGACTGTATCACAAGTTTGTTTTCTAATATTTTGATAGTTTCATTTCTTTACAGAAAATTTTAATAAGGATTTATTTTAGTATAAAGGATTAAGGTAGAAAGGAAAGAAAAAGGGATAGATAGATTAAAGAAATAGTATAAATTCAATTGAAGGGCATTTCTATCTTAAAAATAAAATAACCTGAATTGTGATATAAAGAAAATATTCTGAGACCTGGGTTCATATCCAAGTGGAATTAATTAGCATTAATCCTGACATTAATAAGACATATTCTTGAAGTGTGTGTTTGTGTGTGTGTGTGTGTGTGTGTGCATGAGCACAGGCACATATACTCCGGTTTGGATTTCTTATATATGACTTATTTTTCTCTTCATTTACTGTTGAATTTTTTCTGGGTGTTATCCATTTCATTATTGCTGCAGAATTCTGAGTTACTTAAAGTTTCAAAGTGAGACAGACTTGTAAAGTTTACTCCAAAGTGTCTGAACTAAATAGAGCACTATTATTGGATTAAAAAAAATACTAAACCCGCCTCAGCTATATAGCCTCCAAGGGATAAATTTGACTCACTTTCTGCTAACCATGAATTTAAGGAGAAAAAAACATCTTGATAAGCAGTGGACTGGCACATTGAAAGTGGGACATAGGGTACAATTGACATCTCATAAATGCATTTTTTCTATATGCTAGAAGTATTGACCACAAGCATCATTTACACAGTATACACTTTTATCTCCTAGTAGAGGTGTCTTAAACAAGGAATTTCAGTTGAATTTATTTAACCAATAAACAACACCAAGTGTTCTCTTAATTCTCAAGCATATGGATAATAGAAACAGAAAGACAGTAAATCCCAATGCAGCTCTATTTTTATTCTGTAAATCATAAATCTTCTTGTAACATACTAAATACTGAAAGCCAAAGATAATTTTGAAAGGTTTACTTGGGAGCCTGAGAGAAAAACCTAGATTTCAAAGTAACTGTAAAAATAATCACAAAAATCACATTGTGATTTTTAGCAATGTTCTAGGCAGGTAGTCATTCACACAGTGAATAAAGAAATCACAGCAGATTCAATTTAATAGAAACTATCACCTCAAATTATAGTCATTTTATATACTAAGATGAAAAAGATTGTTTTCAATTGCATGTAATGATGTCTCTGGTCACAAATAGTTCAGAACCAATGGGCTTGATGGAGTCTGTAACAGCATTTCAACTTCTTAAGAGGGAGAAACCACATTTGTTGAAAGAATACAGAAAAGTCTCGTGGATACATTAGTTTTGAAAATGGGTCTTAAAGGAGGGATGGAATTTGAGCTACCAAGATGTGTGACAAGTAAGTTTGGAGACAGAAGAAATAGCTTAAACAGATGTTTAGAGTTGGGAAAGCATGTCTGTTCTGTTCCTAGAATAGTGAGAAAGCTCCTTTACCTGAAGCAGAGAATGAAAAGTTTTAAAATAGTTATAGAGGCTGGAGTATGGCTCAATAATATATTCTTTGCTTAACAGTAGCAAAGCCCTGCATTCTTGCTTTAGCACCAAAAAAAAAAAATCCTGCCCATATTTTGCCTTACAATGTCTGTAGTCTACAGCTCTTCTTAAATGGAAGTAAAGTCTCAATGTCTTTAATGTGGCTGTCCCTGTAATTCGCTTTGACTCAAAGAATGTAGCAGCACAATTGACTTCATGTTTTTTCCGAGTCTTTGACTTTTGCACTCCAGAAACTCAGGTTCTGTTGTGTGAGCAAGCCTAGACCAGAGTACAAAATGATAGCATGATCCAGTTGAACTAGTACCACAGCTAGTAAGTGTTCAACTACCAGGCTTAGAAGGAGGGTACCTTTACCCAGCTGACCCCACCCAGCTAACTAGCAGATCACATGTATGGGAGAGAATGACCCAGAGTGACTGAGCCAGTCCAAACGAGCAGGCTTAATTATAGACTTCTAAACAATAAATAGATGGTTATTTAATCCATTCAGTTTAAGGAAGGTGTGTTACTGCTTGCATCTTGATCCATTCTATCTTATTTAATGAGAAATGGCCATTCATGAGCCTTTTAAGTCAAATACAAATGTGAATCTGGAAATCAGTGGCTCATGCCTATAGTCCTAGATACTCAGGAAGCTGAGATCTGAGGATCACAGTTCAAAGGAAACCCAGGGAAGACAAATTCAAGAGACTCATCTCCAATAAATTAAAAATCTGTAACTAGAAAAGTGGTTCAAGTAGTAGAGCACCAACCATGAATAATAAAACCAAGCAAGAGCTCAAGGCCCTAAGTTCAAACCCCAGTACCAGCACAAAACAAAGAAAGAAAAGAGACAGAAGGAAGGGAGGAAGGAAAGGAGGGAGGGAGGGAAGGAAGAGAGGGAGGAGGGAAGGGAGGGAGGGAGGAAAGGAAGAAGGGAGGGAAGGGAGGGAGGGAGGGAGGGAAAGAAGGAAGGGAAGGAGCCATAGAAATGCCTGTGACTCTTTGCCTTAAGGTCCTTCTGATGGGCTTTCATAATCATGGCTGAAAATTTAGAATCTTGATGGTCATTTGTTACATTACATTTGGAGATGCCAAAGTTCAGACTGCCAAAGTAACTGTGAAAACCATTTTCCTCATCCCTCTGTGGAACTCAAATCAATGAAACCAAGTTATAAAAGAAATATGGTCTCTAAACAGATTACCTGCATCCCCATAGCCAAACATGGGCTCCAGATGCTCCTCTTCTCTCTGAAGATATTTCCTGAGCTCTACCTTCTTAGTCCTCAATGCACCAACCCGTTGATAAATCCTTCTTTTTTCTTTTCTAACTTAATTTTGTCAAGGTGATGTACAGAGGGGTTATATATAAGGCAATGAGTACATTTCTTGTCAGACATTTTTACCCCCTCTCTCATTTTTCTCCCACTTTTCCACCCCCCTGACTTCCCCCTCCCCAAGTTGTAAAGTTCATTTCCAACATAGTATCTTGTGTCACCGTTGCATTAGTTCACCCTTTGTCCTTTGTCTCGCCATTTTGTTGACCCCTTTTCCTTCCCCAAATCAGATAAATATACATACAAGACACAGGTTACCAAAATCAAAAATAGTGACAACAGGGGATAAACAAAGGAAAAAATGAAAGAAAAAATAACTTCAGACATTACATTAAAAGCAACAACAAAGAAACCCCTCTTGTTTCCATATCTTGGAGTTCATTTCACTTAGCATCATCTTATACGGTCAAATGTACATAGCTAATGAGCTATTGTGATCCTCTGCTAGGACTATCCTAGACCTATACTAATTATTACAAATGAGGGAAAACATGGAGCCATGGCTTACTTCACTTAATAGGATTTTTTCCAAGTCTTTCAATTCCCTTACAAATGGGGCAATGTCATTCTTTCTGATGGAAGCATAGAATTCCATTGTGTATATATACTACATTTTCTTGATCCATTCATCTACTGAGGGGCATCTAAGTTGATTCCATATCTTAGCTATGACAAATAATACTGCAATGAACATGGTTGTGCTTGTAGCTTTAGTATGGCCTTATATGTGGTCATTTGGATGAATACCCAGGGATCACTTCTTCTTCTAACTGCTTTGCAGCATGGCCCACACAGCTCATCTGTGGTTTCTGACTCACTAGAGCTTTTTTTTCCTTTATTTATCTTTATGACAGGTTAGTCTTGAACTCATGTTCTTTCTATCCAAGCCCTAAGCTTGAAGTATTTTAAAGCTTGGTTTTTAGTATCTCTTATCCAGTAAGATTGCAAATGTTTTAAGGATAAAGGTCTTCTAATTCTCTATACTCTTAATAATGCCAGCTTGGTAAATATTTAATCTGATAATTAGCAAATCCAATAAACTCATTACACTAGTCTGTTTCTGCAGGTGACCTGTATATAAATATAAATTTCTACATGATGATTATCTGGTTTATTTTCTCCCTTTTTGTTTCTTTATAGTTAAACATAGAGGTTATGCCATTTGTTACTGTCAAGCTTAATTAAGCCCATTATAATTCGTTAATCCCTATGCTTGCTTTTTAATTAACATTGATTAACACAAACAAGTATAAAATAGGCCATCAGCACTTTGCTGAAGTGCTGATTTGGATTGTATTGGTAATCCAATACAGTGTAGAAAATGGCAGGATAGTCATTTGTGATCTACTTACATAAGGAGACAAATGCTACATTACAAAACTAAGCCAAGAAACAAAATACCGTATTCATTTTGTCTGATTAAACCTTTACCCTGGTTAACTCACCCTGTGATGGTTTTAAACCTTGAGTATGATTGCTGAAAGCACAGTTCCAAGGAGCTTGCTTCATTTCATTTTTGGTACAAAAGAGGGAGGTGTTTTGAAGTGGACAGATGGATAGTGGAGGGTCAGTCATCACAAAGCAGCCCCTTGGGCTCACCATGGATAACTGTGGGCCAAGGTCTCATTTTGTAGTTCTGGGAGCAAGTCCAGAATTTGATGGAAGCAGGTTAAACAAGAATGCTCAGCAATGAGTGCCTTCAGAGACGTTGACAAGGAAAAACTTTTAACAACCTACAAATGAATTCTCTCTGCCTGCTCACCAGCCCTTTCTCCCCTAAAAATATCCTCTATTCTAGATCCTGTGTTTAGGTTTCCTTGCCCCCTGAGTTCAGAGGTCGTGCATGTTCTAGCACACATGTGAAGAAAGTCCCAGCGCTCACACGTGCATGGGTTGCTGGAGAGAAGGATACATTTGAACTTTTGCATGTTCCCAGCTTTTCAGCTTGACTGCTGAGGAGCTGCAGGCGTTTTCATTCTGTACAAAGTAAGTGAGACTCTGCTTCACTGCCCTCCAGGGATGGATTAACAGAATTGATATCATCCAAATCAATTGACTCCAAGCAGATGACTTGATAATGAGGTCACAGAGTTATCACTACACATGGTTGCTGCCCCAGCAAGTGCACTATGGAAACCATTCAGATACATCATTTGAATTCTCCCCAGCAAATAGCATTCTCTGGTAAATACATTTGTGTGCATTTGTGTACAACTCCCTATGTGTTTACTTGTACATTTATAAAGTAGATCTATATTTTATATATTAGAACTAAAGATTTTCTGTCTCTGTCTGTGTTTGTGTGTGTGTGTGTGTGTGTCTCTCTCTCTCTCTCACACACACACACATACACACACACATTTTTGGGGAAATGCCATTACTGGGACTTGAACTCAAGGGCTTACACTCTTGCTTAGTATTTTCACTCAAGGCTGGCACTCTACCACTTGAACCACAGCTCCACTTTTGGCTTTTTGATGTTTAATTAAAGAGACTCCTGTACTGTAATGGCTGGCTGGTTTCTGAGGTGCTCAGATCTCAGCCTCCTGAGTAGCTAGGATTATAGATGTGAGCCATCAGTGACCAGCTAAAATAGGGTGCTTTGAAGTCATTGTTGACAGATTTGTAATGCTCATGACAACCCTGGAAATAGCAAAACGTTAGTAAACATGTAGTCACATGGATGAAATCTACTAGGTAAAAAATTATGGAATAATTTGTGAAGGGCTATACCACTAAGTGTGTAAGCTGGAGTCTCAGTCTAAATTTCTGTGGTCCTGGAGCTCATCCGCTCACTTCAGACCCTTCTCCCCAGTGGAGATCTGCTAGAGAAATTACTAGAAATGGAAAAGCAGCTGTCAAAAGCAAAACTGAATACAGACCTATGAAAAAAACCTCAAATGAACATTGATATTAACCAGACAATGACACTGGTGACATTTACCTTTGGTGTGCAAATCATTCCCTTCCAGCATTATAAAACACCATACTCAGGGGGCTCAAATCAATTCTAACAGAGGTATGAAGCCATTCTTTCCACTCTCTCTCTCTCTCTCTCTCTCTCTGTCTCTCTCCACACACTCTCTCTCTCTCCTTTCTCTCTCTCTTTCCATCTCTTTCTCTGTCTCATATTCTCCCTTCTTTTTCTAACTCTTTCTTTCCCATTAGTATTAATTATATCTGGAAATTTTTTGTTAAAATGTTATAAACTGCATTCACTGGTTGTGGAGAGTATATAGATTTTATATGCATAACTGCATACTTAGTTTCATGTGGCTTAACCCATCTTAGACCATTTTCTACGACTACCACACAATATCTGAGAACAAGTAGTTTGTAGAGACTTACTTTGTTTCACAGCTCCACAGAATGGGAAATCTAAGAGCATAAAGTCAACATCTACGTAGTTTTTGGTGAGAAGTTCACACTGCTTCAGCTCATGCCAGAAAGCAAAAGGACAGCATATTTAAAAGAGACAAAGTGCCAGGGGCTGATGGTTCACAACTATAATCCTAGCTATTCAAGAGTCTGAGATCTGAGGATCGCAGTTCAAAGCCAGCCAGTGCAGGAAACTCCATGAAACTCTTATCTCCAATAAACCACTCAGAAAACTGGAAGTGGTACGGTGGCTCAAGTGGTAGAACACCACTCTTGAGCTGAAGAGCTGAGGGAGAGTGCCCAGACGCAAAGTTCAAGCCCCACGACAGAGAGAGAGAGAGAGAGAGACTAAGTACATATGGTTATATTGCTTTTATAACATCTCTCAGGAAGAACTACTGTATTTTTGTTAGGGAGAGATGCTTCATTTTTGCAAGGCAGCATTAGTCTATCCATGAGGGCTGCACCCCCATTACCCATTTTTCCATTGGGTCCCACTTCCCAACTGCTGCACTGAGGAATTACGCTTCAATGAGTGTCTGGATGGGAACAAACCCTATTCAAACCATTGCAATAATTATGGGACCATCACCCAGATACAATTCAGAACAGGAAAGTGTTCTCAAAGTACAGGCTTTTTAGCTTAAGGTCTGGTATTGATAAGTTTAATTTTCCTATAGTAATGAGTTTTAGTATACCATTCTACAAATTTTGACAAAGGTGATTTCATAGCTGCCAACAGTCAAGATATACAAAGATACCATCCAGCTTCCTCCTGGCCAATTCTCCATTATCCCTGACCCCCGGCAGTCACTCTACCACTTCCTTCCTTGCTCCTATAGGTTTGCTGTTTCCAGAAGGTCACCTACACAGAATCATCCAATCTGTGGTCTTTGGAGTTTATTTGATATTCATCTGTGAGGTTGCATGCGCTGGCTTTTTTAATTATACCACAGCTGGATTATCTATTCGCCAGTTAAAGGACAATTCAGTTGTTTCCAATTTTGATCAGTTATAAATGAATCCATTAGAACTGTTCCTATGCCTGGTTTTGTGTGACCCTGTTTTCATCTCTTTTGAGTAAAGCCCTAGGAAATAGTATTTCTTGGTTTATGTTAACTGCAGCTTTATTCCTATAAAAGTAAAAAACATTCCCAGAGTGGATGCATCATTTGGCAAAGCGATTAGCAATGTATGCGAGTTTTACTGGTTTCAAATTCTCACCAGTACTTGGCATTACCATTTTCTCTTTATTTTAAGCAATTATTTCCTTTAGCTGCAGGGCACAAAATTCAGAAGATATTAAGATAATATCTTATAAAATGAAGATAATACCGTATTATTAAACATGTCATAAAATTGAGAAACCTTAGTATTATTAAAATATACCATGAAATAATTGCTATCACTTTTATGAATTAGTAATATAAAACTATGCCATTGCTCCTCACCTTCCTTTCTAAAAAAAAATTCCTCTTCATAGTAAACCTGACCTGGGCCCACCCCTTCCCTGGCAACAAATGGAGTTAGATGTCCCTAGAGCAGCCTCTGTTCTGTCCGGCCTGCAGTTAACCTCTCCCCACCCCACACCTCACTAGAATTAGTCCTAAGACAATGCCACCCAGCTGTCAAGGCCCAAAGTGCATTGTAGAGGACAAGCGTCCACTTCTCCAAGTGGAAGCTGCTAGGTTTTAGGCAATAATTATCTCTAACACGTCATTCCCATCCGTCCTGTAGAACAATGGGAAGCAGGGGTGGTCGTCCAAGCCTGCAAGCTCTAGCAGGTGCTGGGTATTAGGCTGCGCCAGCGCGAGCTGATCTGTAGAGCGGTCCTTGAGGGGCCAAGGCACCACAGCCTCTCTCTGGGCTGCCTCTAGGTTGTCTTCAAACTTCACATCTCCAAAGGCTTGCCGCTCCTCCAAAACTTCCATGTTGGTGGGGCCTGGGACGTCTGAGGCGGCCTCAGCAGCAGGGGTCTGCATGGCTGCCCGGATCTGGCCTTGGTGCCCTGCGCCCTCACCTGCAAGGCGCCACAGCAGCTCCTGCAGCTCTTCCTTCTTTTCCTGCTTCTCCTGGGCCAGCTCATCCAGGTTCGCCATCTGTCCATCAGAGAATACAGTGGCCTCTGCAATGGCGATCATGTGTTCTGACAGCTGGCTGCATCCATGTTGGAGTTCATCCGATTGCTTCTGATAGTCCACCTCGCGGGGCAGGTTGTGGGTGAAGCAGATTTTCAGCTTTTTCTTGGGTGCCTGCGTGTCCTGCTTTCTCTCCCCAGCAACGTTGTGGTTCCGGCTCTCTGGGAAGCGGGTCTGGCGCTCCAGCTTTATCTGGCACTGGGCTGCCAGGTTAGCCAGGCAACTGCAGCGGGCCTGCTGCTCCCGCAGCTGCCGGCTGAGCCTCTCCTTCTTTGATTCAGCAACATGCATCGCGTCAAGGTAAAAATCCCACATGGTTTGTGGGTTGTCTACGTCCTCGGGGACAGTCACATCAGGTGGAGTCACCTCCTCACCCTTCTCTGCTTTGTCCACTCCTTTGCCTTCCCTAGGGAAAGCCAGGAAGCTCAGCTGGGCCCTCAGCTGCTCATTCTGATGTCTGGTGACTTTCAGACTTTTCAGAGTGTTCTGTAACTTTCGACAGACCCTGTGGCTCTTCACCTGCTCCTGCTTCAGCTGCTCCAGCAGCTGGGTCTGATTCAGCAGGTACTGCTGCAGGGCCTCCTTCTCTGAGATCAGCTGCTCAATGGAGGCCATGTGCTGTTCACAGGTGGCTCTGAGCTCCTGCAGCTGGGCTAGGGACTGGTCATGCTGTTCCTGCAGATTCTGAGCTGCTTGGCTCTTTGACTCAGCCATCTCTTCCAAGTCTCCTAACTTCTTCTCTAGCTGGCCCAGCTTCTCCTGCAGATGTTTCTTCACCTGCTGCTCTGAGCGCAACACACTGGTGAGTTCCTCCTTCTCACCGCTCAGCCTGTGGAAGGCGTCCTGCAGCTGAGCCAGCTGATCTTTCAGCTCTCGGTTGTGCAATAAAGTACATCTTGTGGTCTCATGGTCTCTTTCCATTGTCTCAAGGATCCTGTGTTGATCCCAGGCATGTTGATTCCACACCTTGGCCTGCTGCTCCAGAAACCACAGCCGCTCCTGCTGCTCCAGATTCTGGAGATGGAGGCTCTGGTTTTCCCGTACCTGGATGTAAAGTTGCTCTTCCAGGTTCTCGAGCTTCTTCTGCATCTGATAGGCCTGGGCCTGCAGCTGCTGCTCAGCCTGAGATGGTCCTACGGGGAGCAGAGGGGGCAGCAGCTCTGCCAGCTGCTTTCTCAGTTCTAGCAGGTTTGTCCCTTGGCCTTTGTCCTCTCTCAGTTGGCTCATCTTCTCCAAGAACTGTTGGACATTCCACATGGAGCTCTCCACCCTCAGCTTCTCTGCAATGCTATCTCTCTCCAATCTTAATGCTGTCACTAAATCCTTCATGCTCTGTAGCTCTCTCTCCAGCTCTGCCCGTTCCTCTATTGCCTTTTGTTGGTTATGTCGAGATGGAGATTCCCTAGAGAATTGAAGGAGGAGGACTTCCGACATGTTGTTACTTATTCCAGTGTCTATGGAAAGGACACTGGCAGGGAAGGACACAGCAGGAAGCTCAGGGTCAGTGTCTTTGGTCATACCCTTGGTTGATTTCTGATCCCCAGTGATGTTTGCCTTGAGGTTACCTCCCTTCTTAGTTTTCTTCTTTCTGTTGGCTTCAGTGGACCCATCAGGACAATTCCTCTCCAGGAATTCTTGCAATAGTTTCTGTCCTGCATCTGTTTCTTTCTGTCTTGTCTGCCCAGACATGCCAGGGATGGGATGGAGAAGGTTGGGTGGAGGACACATTCCCAAGCTCCCTGAAATCACTTTTATTCTGGCTCAAACACCACTATGTCTACTTCCTACAGAATCTCCTTAATCACCTCCAGTCTCACTACTACCAAGAACCTCTACCTCCCTCAACTGCTGGTATGGTGTGAGCTAATAGAGGGGAATACCAGTGGCACTGAGCAGCATGGAATGTGGGTGTGGCCTCAATTCTTGTATCCTATTGGTCAGAGAAGCATGAAAGAAAAGGGGCGTGGCCAGATCCTTGTGATCAGGCAGAATGGGTGGAGTTATGATGAAAGCTGCTCCTGCCACTCCTCCCCATCCACACTGCTGGATATTTTCTTTTTTCTTTTCTTTTTTTTTTTGTCGGTCGTGGGGCTTGAACTCTGGGCCTGGGCGCTGTCCCTCAGCTCTTCAGCTCAAGGCGAGCGCTCTTCCACTTGATCTACAGTGCCACTTCCGGTTTTCTGGTGGTTTATTGGAGATAGGAGTCTCACGGTCTCTCCTGCCCGGGCTGGCTTTGAACTGCGATCCTCAGATCTCAGCCTCCTGAGTAGCTAGGATTACAGGCGTGAGCCACCAGCGCCCGGCTCTGCTGGATATTTTCACAGCTCTACTAGAGGCTGTTCAAGACGAGGACCTCCACCACACACAATGATAGTCATGGAGTACTTCTGAGAGAGATCACTCTCAGGCTACTTCCCTAGACCTTCTTGTACTGCAGATTCTCAGTACCAGGCTTGGGGGGTGACAGGGAGGGAATCAGGCCCCAGAGCTCAGGTGGCAAGTGAATAACAAGCAGCAGTGTATCACTTTACAGTCTCTTCATTTCACAACTTGGCCCCATATTTTCGTGTATTAGAATTGGCCTCCAATGTGTTTACCATCCAGTCCTCCAGATGGTCCCAGGTGCACCACTCCACCCCTCCTTAGCAGAAAGTTCCTGATCCTGGAAGTAAATCTATCCTTCTCCTACCTGGATCCAGTCCTGAGTCCTGAATCCATTTCCTAGCTACTGCTCCTCTCTCACCGCTAGTGTACAAGCTGTTTCCATAACAGAGGCTGTTGCATCCAACCATCTTTTTTCTAGGGGACTGAATCAGAACTGAAAAGTTGCCAGAGGCTTCCAATACACAGCATGTGAATGTTCTTCCCTTTGATCCTGACCTAAATGCAGCCCACCTATCTCAGCTCTCTTCAAGATCTTCCCCTCAGTAACGGCTTAATAACCACATGTGATTCACTGTGGCTATCATATTGGGTTCACCTAGACATTCCATTCATTTTCCTGACTCCCAATAAAAGGATACTTCAGCACAAGTAGCCGATTCTAAAATTCATGTTCTTAGTGCTGGTTTAAATGTAAACTAGAAAATACAATAAACAGTTTACAAGCACTTTATATACAATAATCTCACTTAATCCCAATCTTTTTCGGTTTATGCATGTTTGATTGACAAGAAAAGACTCTCTTAAACTTTGTCAAATGGGGTTACATATTCCTTGAGCCAGCGAGCATTTATAATCTGCTTTTACCTGTTGTTATTGTAAGAAAAAGCAGTCTTTTCTATCAAACCAAAATGTCTCCATCTTGTAACCTGGCATCATTATGCACTGGTATTTCTTGGTAGTTATATTTTCTGGACTTATTTGCTTTTTGACTTCAAACTGTAGCTGTCAGCCATGTTGTTTGTAACCAGCCAGCCATGCCAAGACTATGAGTCCTTTCCAACAAAATTAAAAAACCACCGCCCTCCAAGTGGTAACTTTTTCACTGATAGATAGAATGCTTTCTAGCCCCCTTAAAGCACGCGCCCCCCGTCCCTCCAGCCAATCACAGCATGTGGGCTCCACTGGGAGAGGGGACAGCACCACTATTTGTTTAGAGTGGAAGCCAAGTGGGCCATCCTGTCTGGTGTGCCTGCTTAACTCTGGATAGAGGGGCTGCCTACCCTTCTGCACAGAAGTAAATTGCCTTGATTAGATTTCCTTTATCTCTTGTGTGTCTAATTTTCTGAGAGTAAAGGGTTAATTTCTCGTGTGTCTCATTTTGCCAGGGATGTTCATGTGCTTCCAGTGATTGGAGGTTCATCTAGGATCCACATCCATCCAGGAAGGTCAGCCAGGCTTCCTTTCCAGGGCAATGCATCCTGCTGCCCAGTTGTAGCAGCCCCAGGACTGGGCCAGCATTAATGACTTCCCCGATCAGCAAATGAACTCGACCCTTGGAAATTTTCACAAATGTGCATAAAAGAGCTCTAAAAGTCAGGCATCAGTGGCTCTGAGATCTGACAATGACTGTTCCAAGCCAGCCTTTGCCCACGAAGCCCCTACCTTTCTGGGTTAAGGCCAGCTGCACCTGCTCTTGATTCTGCAGGCTCCTGGCCACTTGACTGCTGTGACTGCTGCTGCACATTAGATTCAGTTTGGCATCAGAGGAGACTGCCAGGCTAGAGATGACCAGTTGTCCTAGGATCTGCTGGCCCAGGACAGTCCAGATTTAGCCACATTCAGCCAGGGAGCCTGGCTAGAGCACTTACTGGCAAAGCCAAAGCAAAGCTCTTAAAGGTCAATTTTAAACTAACTAACTTTATATGAGAAGAACTTGCCTCATAGTAACATTCCATCTGCAATGATGTCTACTTATTCAGTACAGTTTTGATTAGCATTGATATCAATTTCCCTAGACAGAACTAGATTTTCTTTTCCTGGTGCCCCCCAGTAGATTCTGCCTGAAGGTTATAACTCCTTGCTTCCCTTTGACATCATTAAAGCACCCAACAACCTTCTTCTTTTCACCCTGAGTGAAACATTGCTATAGCTTCTACTGTCAAGAATATGCCTATGAAGACACTTCTAAAGCTGGCCACCAGTGGTCAGAGATTTGCCCGCCCAAGTTGGTTTTGAACTGTGATTCTCAGATCCTAGCCTCCTGAGTAGCTAGGCTTGCAGAGATGGGTCCGGTTTTACAAATAAAATGGCTTGAGTTGGCTGATTTTGTTTTGTTTGTTTGTTTTTGGTAATTAGGCAGAGAAACAAAATTCTATATCTGATCCAACTGCTGACTTTTCCTTTGCTTTGTCCTTGGCTGGAGGTGTGTGTGTGTGTGTGTGTGTGTGTGTGTGTGTGTGTGTGTGTGTATGTGTGTGTGTGTGTGTGTGTTCCAGTCCTGGAGCTTGAACTCAGGGCCTGAATACTGCCCCTGAGCTTTTCTTGCTCAAGACCAGCACTTTACACCACTTCCAGCCTTTTTTGTTTATGTGGTACTGAAGAATGAAATCCAGGCTTCATGCAAGCCAGGCGAGCACTCCACCACTAAGCAATATTCCCAGCCTTGGCTGAAGCTTTGGCACGGCTGAAGTAGGTTACAAATGCCTTGACAGATGGATGAACCAAAAAAGCCTTGATCTTTACAGCAGGTGGGACACTGACTAAGCTGGGAGCCACTTGAACCCATTGATGATAGAATGGAGTACTGATCAAACACTTGGGTAGCCAGTCTGCAAACATATGCTGACAGTATGGGAGTGGCCCTCCAAGAAGCAGGTATGCAGAGTTTGCTTTGTGATGGCAAGCACTTTTCCTGTAGAAGCAGCCACTGTCACCTGTCAGTTGGATGATCAGTTGCAGAAGGAAGTCAAAGGTACTTGTTGATATGTTCAGCTATGACTTCCCCACAACCACTCTGTCTCTAGTCTTAGCTGCACATCACTCAAGATTTCAGTGGTAACAGTTTATGTTGTACCAGTTCTAGGGCTTGAACTCGGAGTCTAGGTACCACCCCTAAACATTTTTTGCACAAGGCTAGTGCTTTACCACTTGAGCCACAGTCTCTACTTCCAGATTTTTGCTGGTTAATTGGAGATAAGAGTCTCATGATCCTCAGATCTTAAGCTTTCTGAGTAGATAGGATGACAGGTGTAAACCATTAGCACCTGGCTAGTGATTTTTTTTTAATGTAGCTGAATTTATCTCTTAAAAAATTAATTCAGGGTTCTGGGCTGGGAAGGTGGCTCAGTGGTAGAGCACTTGCCTTGCATGCCTGAGGCCCTGGGTTTGATTCCCCAGCACCACATAAGCAAAAAGAAAAAAGCCGGAGTGGCGCTGTGGCTCAAGTGGTAGAGCTCTAGCCTTGAGCTAAAGAGCTGAGGGACAGCGCCCAGGCCCAGAGTTCAGGCCCCACGACCGGACCAAAAAAAAAATTAATTCAGGGTTTTGTGCCATTAGAGGCACTTCCCATGACAACATTATAAAATAAATCCTTTCATGGTTTTCTTTTCCATAGTAATAACTATGAGGAGCCTACAATGTGGTTTATTTTAATATGATTTCTGGTTATCTTTGCACTCTAAAATCAAATATATTCCCCCACTGATTTTAAATCTTGGCTACATCATATACATATACATACACACATATAAACATGCAGAAATTCATTTTCACTTAAAATGAGCACCTATAAATTCTAATTTCAATTTGATAGATCCTGAGCTTCCATTGATACTCATACCACTTCAGAGTTTCTTTTTGCAGTATATCTAATTTGCCAGAGAAGACAGCTAAGTACCGAGGCATTCAGACTATTCTGATCAAAGCCTACCTATCATAATAGTCTGGATGCAAATTAACAGGGAAGGAATTCAGTCTTGGGAAATTGTTACTGAAACTGGATTTGGGCTCTGTAAGAAACATATTGGTGGTCCATTTTCAAAGCTGGGTATCAAGACCTGATCCTGAGTTTAAAATTGCTAGGAAATTGCTCGCAAAGTGAGCTAGGTATCTGACCTGACCCAGAGTTCATCATGACAATTGTAAAGTTCGTATACCTGGAAAAGTTCCCAAGCAAACAGAATGTCAGGGAGAGGACAGCTCATGAGGAAATTCAAAGAAAATATCATTGTAAAAAAATAAAAACTTAAAATGGGAAGAAAGAGAGAAAGGAACCTTATGATGAAACAGTGAAACTTAGGCAGTATCTGGGAAGATTGTATACCCCCAAAGTACTCAGCTAATGAGAAACTAGAGAAAGGGGCTTGCCCATTTGTTGAATAAAGGGTGCTTGTGCCTTCTCAGCAGACCCTCGATTTTGCAAGACTGTCATAAACCATTTAAAGTCTTATTTTTGTTGTACTTTATGTCTCTGGGTCCATTTGAGCTTGAATAGGTGAACATGTTTCTCATAACTCTAGCCTTAAACTTCAGGAGTTCCACATGTGAGGTCTGGCCACTCACCCCTATTTGCCAAATAAAGAATTATGGTGAGGCTGGGAAGGTGGCTCAGTGGTAGAGCGCTTGCCTTGCATGCATGAGACCCTGGGTTCGATTCCTCAGCACCACATAAGCAAAAACAAAAAAGCCAGAAGTGGCACTGTGGCTCAAGTGGTAGAGTGCTAGTCTTGAGCTGAAGAGCTAAGGGACAGCGCCCAGGCCCAGAGTTCAGGCCCCACAACTGGACCAAAAAAAAAAAAAAAGAATTATGGTGAAGGACAGAGAAATGATATTATGTGGCAGTCATAAGAATGCAGAACTTCAGTACATTTTCAGTTGTCTTCAGCCTTTGGTTATCCAAGCTACTCAGGCAGCTGGGATCTGAGAACTGTAGTTCTAAGCCAGCTTGGCAGGATAGTCCCTGAGACTTTAATCTCCAATTAATTACCAAAAAAAGCCAGAAGTGGATCTGTAGCTCAAGTGGTGGAGTACTAACTTTAAGAGAAAAAGCTAAGAGAAGGTGCCAGGGCCCTAGAGTTCAAACAGGACACTGGGAGTAGGTATGCATAACTCTTAAAATTCCCAAATGACAAGTGAGACCTATTGACCATTATCCAAGTCTTTATCTCTGGAAGAGTTAAGTTGTCTGGCAGGGTCATCTCCTTAGCTTTTGGCTGTTGTCTTTCTTTGGAGCAATTTCCTCTTTTGCCACAAGATGATAAGAAGGCTTTGGCTGTCTGAGAGATAGTTTGCTTTAACACAAAGATAAATCTTGTTCTTCCTAGAGGTGATTGCAAAGTACCTGCCTGAGACACACTGGCTCATCTCAAAGGATACAGATGCAAAGTGCAGGACTGATTATCTAGCTTTTATGAGCCGAAGAAAAGCAGCTTTTAAATTGTCTAGTACAATAGGGGCTAAATTATGTCTTCCCCAAATTCATATGCTGACACACTAGCCCCTAGCACTTCTAAATGAAACTATATATTAGAGAGAGTCTTTAAAGAGTAGTTAAGTTAAAATGAGGTCAGGAGGGTGGACCTTAATGTAGCATGATAGTGGCCTTGTAAGAAAAAGAAATGGGAACACAGATACACACAATAAGCACATGAAAAGAAACAAACAAGGCAACCTTCTGCAAGCCAAGAAAATATCTTGGGAGAAATTAACTTCCTAGGCACTTTGGTCATAGGACTTCTGGACTCCAGAAATGTGGACAAATGCCCAGCACCAAAGGTTCTGAGATCTGAGAATCCCACTTCAAACTGAACACTAGCAGATAAATCCTCAAATGTCTTATTTCCAATTAGCCATAAAAAAGCCAGAAGTGTAGGTGTAGTCCCAGAGGTATAGTGCCAGCCATGAGAAAGCTGAGTAAGAATACAAGCCCCCCAGTCCAACACCCAGTACTGGTACAAAAGGAAGGAAGGGAGGGAGGGAGGGAGGGAAGGAGGGAGGAACAGAGACAGATAGAGGAAGAGAGAAAGAGAAGCAAGCAGGCAAGCAATGTGGGCAAATACACTTTTACTGTTCAAGTCTGTGATGTTTTATTATGACATGATGCCCTAGCAAACTAATACAGAGATATACAGATGCAAATCAATTAGAACTCTTTAGTTTAAAGTCGTGGTAATCTAGTCAACCTCATTGTCTTAGGTCATGTTCCCTGCACTATGCTGCTCAGCAGGGCTGCTTATAACAAGTTTGCTGGGAACTCATAAGAGCAGCACTTACAGGCATGTCTAGCTGTGGTGTAATTGCCATAGGCTCTGGAATTGGGCTAGGCCTTTCTTGTTACCCAGAATGAGGTAAGGACAGGCACCACTGTTTTCTAGTAGGCTGTTCCCAGGAGGATGGTATAAACTTACATGGGCAGGCTATGTGTGACTGAGGGCTATTGCTGGGACCTGGCTAAAAATGGGTAAGACATCAGCTCTTCTAGTTTGCTAAGTGCAAAATCATACAACCAAATCATGAAACTTTGTGTCTTCACAATTCATATATATATATATATATTATATAATACATATATATATATATAATAGTATTAAGGCTTGACTTCGGGTCTTGTACTATATATATTATACATACATACACCTACACACACACATATATAATGGTATTAAGGTTAGACTCAGGGCCTTGTACTTGATAGGCATTCTACCACTCTACCACTCTCCTGTTGCCCCATGGATAGAGGCAACAGGAGAATAGGATCATCATCAAGCATCAGGATTCAGTAGTCTCCTCACCCACTGTCAGGTGCTATTGAAGTTCCAGAGTGAGCTCGCAGTTTAATTTGCTGATTATAGAGGGAGACATTTATCATGGAACCAGGCAGAACCTGAATAGAGAAGGGGAGATAAGAAGAAGGACTGGCATGTTCCCCATCCATCTATTTTCCAAAAAGGGATCTAATTCCAGTAACCAAGTGTCAACTTTACTCCTACAACACAGCCACCAAGAGAGATGGCTCTGTGGCACTTCTTTGCCTTCAAATGTTTTCTGTCCCAGGTCACACAAATAGCAGATCCATCCATTTCCCTGAAATAAAAGCCATCAGGGAGGTCTTCTTGTATCTGTCAGAGGTTATGCGCAGTGTAGATAGAGTGGAGTAATGACATTGCCGAGTAATTGAAAGGGTTTAGAATGTGATTTCCTATTTTGTTCAGACAAAATAAAACCATTATCTGGGCTTCATCTTTTTTTTTCTTTTTAAAAGAAATTGTTTCCCAAGCTCTTTCGTGCTCAAAGCGTGTTGCAGCACCAAGAAACAATATTAGCCTGTCACAATTATAGATCAGCTCATCACCATAGTCAGCCTCCAATCTCCTTGGATTCTTAATAGAGGAAATAACTTTTCTGGGTCTATCTTATCCCCAGTTACTTTGCCTTTTGACAAAAAAGAAAAAGAAAAGGAAAAAGAAGAAGAAAAAGAAAAAGGATATTTCTGTAGCCGTTGATGCAGTTGTGGGTATCTCCTGCCAGCACCCACATTGTGAAACTGCAGGTAGTCATTTATGAAGAATCAAGATCACTCATTATCACATGGGGAGGAGAAATGAGACATGGAGGTACTGAGAGTATTTGCTTAAAGGAGTGATGAATATGCTTAATGCTAAAGAAGTTACTGTTTACCAGCATACTTCTTAACTGTCACTAAGACACAGGTCCATGGGCTCCGGTGACCAAGCCACTGAGGGTATTAGGAAAGTTCTTGCTATCTTCTCTCACACACTTTTACCCCTGCTAACCCAGGAAGCCATGCCACAATGCCATGACTTCACTTTACTCAACACCCTGCCACCAGGTGGACTCTGATTATTAGATGCCAGATCACTAGCTCCACACTGCAAAATTTTATTTTTTTTAATCTTTTTTCATTCTAAGGACTTTCCAAGCAACAGATTTTATTGCAGCCTCCTATAGCTTCCCATGAGTAGTAGAAGATTTAGTGGAAGATTTAGTGGAAGATTTAGTTCTCCAGGAACCAAAATGTCTTTAATTCACCTCTATAGGTGGTTAAAAAATATACTGCCATTGATTTGCCCACTATTTTTAAAAATTGTAATTGTAAATTTAATTTGCAATGTTATTTATTTTGTAACATTTAACTTGCAATTGTGAATTAAAATTGCAATATAACACAACATCGACCATTTAACCATCATAAGTGTACAGTTTGGTGACATTAAATACATCCACATTATGAGGAAACATCACCATTATATATTTAGAACTTTTTACTGTTTCCAAACTGAAAGTCTGTACCCACTAAACACTAAATCCCAACTTCCCCTTCCCTGGGAAAGACTATTCAATTTTTTTTTGTCAGTCATGGGGTTTGAACTCTGGACTTGGACATTGTCTCTCAGCTCTTCAGCTCAAGGCTAGAGCTCTACCACTTGAGTCACGGTGCCACTTCCTCAATTTTGTTTGCCTCTGTGAACTTGATTATTCTAGGTAGTGAGTGGAATCATGCAATATGTGCCTTTTTGTGTCTTGTTTCCTTTAAGAATATCTTTGAAGTATATCCACATTCTCATTATCACATATGCCAGAAAGTTATTTCTTTTTACAGCTGAATAATATCCTTTATGTATACATATACCATATTCTATTTATCCATTTATTGATTGATGGATTGTTTCCACTTAAAAGAATGTTGCTCTGAAAATGAAGATACAAACATTAGTTCAAGTCCCAACTCACAGTTCCATTTGGCATATAGCCAGATGTAGGGCTACTGCATCGGGTAGTTCTGTATTAAACATTTTGAATTACTTCCATACTTTGTTGCCTATCATTACAACTGCATCATTTATGCTATGTTCCTACCATACACAAGGGGTCCAGTTTGTCCACACCTTCTCAAGGTCAATTATATTCTGTTTTCTTTTCTTTTTCTCTTAAAAAAATCTTATTCTAACACATCTCACTGGAGTTGTTACATGTAGTGATCATAGTTTATTCACTAAGTTTCTACAAAAGGAAGAAAAGAGAAGAATATGGAAAAAATTCTAATGAAGGCAAGGTCATTGAATGCCCATTACAGACACTGGGGAGATAACAGATCCTAGGCCTCTTTTTAGTCTAACTGGATGTTTCACCAGATGACGGATTAGGGCTTTCCTCAGCTGCCCGTTTCCAAGCAGAATCACAGGTCATTGAGATCCATTCACACAAAGCATTCAGAAACCCTTAGATAAAAGAGAGTCTCATAAACTGGCATGTTGAAACCCTTTGCACAACTACTTTAAAAAAATAATAATAAAGGAGAGTCTTACAGGGTGAAAGTTTTAGCAAGAGCATATTTTAATATAAAAGGGTTAAAATAAAGAGAAACAGAGAAAGAGCAAGAAACATTTCCTGTTCCCCACACAAGAAATGGAAGTTACAGACTCAAAATGATGGTTTCTATTTGTAGCCTTTATACTTTCCAAGCTAGGAGAATATACAGTGTCATTTAGTCTAGCAACATCAGATCTTTTCTAGGTGAGTGAGGTGGGTGCTGTTTATTACTCTAAAATATGGATATATCTGGTTTTTTTCACTATCCACTTATGAAAAGTGCAGCTTTTAAAAAGAATCATTTCAAAGGAGAGGACGCTTACAGAGTTGTTCTTCTGTCTCCTTGTCTTATAACTTAACATCCTGAAGTAGGTGCAGTGGAAAGATAGCTTAACTGTCTTTTCTCAGCTTACTTCTTAATTTCAACTTCAAAGTTGATTTTTTTCTTTGCCAGTACTGGGGCCCAAACTCAGGGTCTTACATCAGGCTTGCAGCAGGCATTCTACTTGAGTAATACCTCTACTTCAGCTTTTAGCTACCTAACTGGAAACAAGAGTCCTGTGGAATAGTCTATCTGAGCTGGCTTTGAAACACAAACCTTAGCCTTCTGAGTAGCTAGGAGGAGCAAGGAGCAAAGCTATCTTGGCCAGACAATTCCTTGAATCTCCAGTTAACCAGCAAAAAGCCAGAATGGAGGTATGGCTTAAGAGATAGAGTGCCAGCCATGAGCCAAAGTTGAGTGAGAGTCAGCTCTGAGTTCAAACCCCAATACTGGCAGGCTCAGGCACAAAATGAAGGAAGAAAGAAAAGGAAGGAGGGAAGAAGGAAGGTGGGAAGGAAGGAAGGAAGGAAGGAAGGAAGGAAGGAAAGAAGGGAGGAGGAAGGAAGGAAGGAAGGAAAGAAAAGCCAGAAGTGGCTCAAGTGGTAGAGTAGTAGAGTGCTAGCCTTGAGCAAAAGAAGCTCAGGGACAATTGCACAGACCCTGAGTTCAAGCCCCAGGACTGGTTAAAAAAACTTTTACATTTTAAAAGATATCATAAATTGGGTGTTGTGTCTCATGCCTGTAATCTTAGCTGCTCAGGAGATCTGAAGATTGAGGTTCAAAGCCAGCCAGGGCAGGAAAGTCCATGAGATTCTTATTTCTTATTCCAAATAAACTACTTGGAAAAGGCTGTAAGTTGAGCTGTGGTTCAAGTGGTAGAGTGCTATTCCTGAGTGAAGGAAGCTCAGGGGCAATGTTGAGGCTCTGTGTTCAAGTGCACGCGTGCGCACACACCACACACACACACACACACACACACACACACACACAGATATAACTAAAAAAATAAAATGAAGAGCTGAGTGCTGGTGACTCATAGTTGCAAGCCTAGCTCCTGAGTGAGATTTGAGGATTCTTGTCAGAAGCTACCTCAGAAAGAAAAGTCCAGGAGATTCTTATCTCTAACTAGCAAAAAGCTGGAAGTGGAGGTATGGCTCAAGTGGTAGAGCAGCTTTGAGTGAAAAAGCTAAGGGAGAAGGCAAGGCCCTGAGTTCAAGTCCCAGTCCCAGCACACACAAAAAAAGAAAGTCAAATAAGTGCTCATAGAACAAGAGAAAATTTTTTCTGTTCAATGTGTTAAAGGATAGATGATAATAAATTTAGCAATTGGAAAATTGGGAAATAACCAATTTAAACATAGGCAAAAAGTCTAAAATTCATTTCTCTAAGAAGATATACAGATATCCAGTAGGTACATGAAAAGATAATCAGAATCTTTTTAGCATCTTTAGAAAAATGTAAAACAAACCAAAATAAGATGCCACTTCACACCCACTGAGATAGCTATAATAAAAAAAATGTCCAGGGGGCTGGGAAGTTGGCTCAGTGGTAGAGTGCTTGCCTTGCATGCATGAGGTCCTGTGTTCAATTCCTCAGCACCACCTAGGCAGAATAAAAACAAAAGTGGCACTGTGGCTCAAGTGGTAGGGTGCTAGCCTTGAGCTGAAGAGCTGAGGGACAGTGCCAGGCCCAGAATTCAAGCCCTACGGCCAACAAAATAAATAAAATAAAATAAATAAGTCCATCACAACAAGTGTTGGCAAGAATCTGAAAAAGCAAAAAGTTTTATTCTTCTATGGTGAGCATGAAAAATTGTCTCCCCAATGTGGAACCCACTGGACAGTTCCTCAAAAATGTTAAATAGAGAGTTACCATGTGACTCGGCAATTCTACTTTTACTTTTAAATTTGGGAAATGTGAAAATGCATGTCTACTGAAACACACATAAATATCTATAGAAGCCTAATTCAATATTAGCCCAACATGGAAACAACCCAAATGTCCATAATAAATGAAAGAAAAAAATAAACACCCATACAATGAAGTGCTAGCTGGTAAACAAAAATGTAATACTTGCAACTATGTGAATGAACCATTAAAACAATATGCTGAAAGAAAGAAGCCAGTTACAAATGGTCATATAACATATGAATCAATTTCTAGGAAATGCACTGCATAGCTTCAGCTATAAAAAGAGATAAAAAGTAGATCAGTGTAGTTTCCAGAGATTTGAGGGAAGGAAGAAAAATAGAAATGATTGCTCATGAGCAGAGTTTCTTTTGGATGGTGATAATATGTTCTAAAACTATGTAGTAGAGATGGTTGAGCAAATCTATATATCAAATAAAAACTACTGAATTGTTCACATTGAGTGGATAAATTGAATGGTATCTGAAGTGTATCTCAAAGCTGCTAGAAATAACCTAAAAATACTTGTTTTTGATTTTTGTTTTTAACCTCCGTATCCACCTCCCCATGTTGAGTTAGCATTGTAAAGAAAAAAGGAGCTAATTCAGTGCTTTAAGAGGGATGTCAAGTATGTTCCTCTAAATGATTGATCACTTGAGGGCAAACTGACATTCAAAGTACATATAGAAATAAATACTTTTCTTCTGCTGCTGCATAACATGCCCAGATTGAGTGCTTTTGAGGAGGAAAAGATGTTTGGCTGAAATTGTACAATGATGTTCAACAGCATCAGGAAAACTTTCAGACAGTTCTGGAAAGGCCTTACAAATTAGCTATGTAGATTTAATCCCAGTATTAGTCACCTCAGATAATGGGCATAATGAACTAGACAGGAAGTTTGAAGAGAGAATATTTTGCGTGTTGCTTTGGAAAGGATTTAATCCCTGCTTTGGAACTTGCAGCAGTAGAAACCCATCTTCAGACTATGACACTATGGAGCTGCAGTTCATCCATGAAGACTGGATCCATTACCCATGCAGATTCAGTCATTGCCACCCAGATAACGATTGTTCCAGTTTGGGGATCAAAGAAAACAATCTGTTGTAGCTTTGTTATATAGGAAGTTGCTCAAGTCATAGTCATTATCAATGTCATCCATTTGCATGAGCCATTATCCCTCTAATGCGCAGCGAGTATATATGGAGTGCCATATGATTAGGCTAATGTTGAGAGTAATTATCTAACACATTTCGTAATTAACATGCTGGCCTTTATCGGAGAATTTCCACTATAGTGGTAGAATGTTTGTCTAACTTGGTCCGTGTAAATAAATATGTACTTTGGGAGACAGAACTATATGTTTTGTTTTGTTGTTTTTTTCCCTTCTTCTTCATATTCTCCTAACCCCATGGAATGAGAACAATCAATCTGTATGTAATTAATATGTTGGAACTAAAATGTACAGAATGGACTGGAACAATAGATTTAGAAAACCAGACATTCATTGGTAGAAGCCATATCTAAGAAACATAACACTCAAGCCGTTAGGGTGCCATGCTCCCTCGCAGCCCAGTGCCCATTAAATAGACCATGAGCATTTGCTTAGAGAAGTGCAACAAGGTAAGCGGATGGCATTATTTGTAGAACCCAAAGCTCCAAATAATACAACCTTGTACTGTTTCATAAAATACATTGACGGGTGTACTGAAGAATTTCTAGTTCTCATTTTTGTCATCTTGTTAGCTGGTTGAGAAGTCTCCGGGCTAATCACAAACATGGACAATGATGAATTATTCAGCTTGTCAAGTTTTTGTGGTTTTGTAGCCCTAGCAGGCTGCCTGCGGCTGAAGATTCAGAGTATCTCAGAATATCCCATTAGACACAACAAAAATAAATGAAGTGAAAAAGTGACTGAATCTTTATTATTTTTATTAGAAAGAACTGTCAAATAATCCATATAAAGGTTTCCTATTTCTTTTAAAATCTGAGATCAGCCCACTGGGTTATACTCATAGTATAAAACTACTATCCGCATCCATAGGTACATTTGTTTGACTGTCATGTAGACAACCAAGTGAGAACAGACAAAACAGAACAAAAAATTTTTAAAAGTCCTTTCTGGGAAACAACCAAGCTGAAATGGACTTTGGATAAATAATATAGTCAATTCTCTATGTATATAATTATGTGGAGGTTTCAGCTACCTGTGTGCTACAGTGAGGAGTGATAGTCAATTCTCTATGTATATAATTATGTGGAGGTTTCAGCTACCTGTGCTACAGTGAGGAGTGGACATGAAGCTTTCTCTCTGGGCCTCTGCAGCAGTCCATTTCCTCACAGCCTGACCCACAAGCAAGAGTAGGGAGATGAAGACAAAGAACACAAATTAGAAATCAAATCACTCCTCTTGGGCTCCCCAAACTATGCCAAGAAGATAGCAAGAGAAAATGAAACATTGGGGTAATTTGGGCCTAAGATTCAATATGGTGGTATTAGCTGGCTGGTGAAGATGGACAAACTTTCATTTGATGGAAGCAATCCCCCCAAATGGCAATTCAACGCAGATTTGATTCATGTCTTCCTGAATGCTTACTGAGAGGACTATTTGAGGCTTTATTGTCTGATCATCTTATCAACTCATGATCTTTCCGTTTATTTGGGGAGAAAGTATAGAGGACAAATGAACAATTGTAATATCTTGGAATAGGTGCTAAAGTAATACCGGGATTCAAGTTAATCAGTTACTTCCGACTCTTCTTTGAGCTTCATGCCTCTTTACTACAGGAGTACCTGATTTGACTGGAGGAAAAAGTATTTAATTCCCACAACGCTAAGGAGTGGCAGATGGAACAGATGGTCTACCAACCTTACTTAGAGAGCCCTGGGTACACTGCAAAAGAAACAGCATCCAGGGATTCTGAGTCATCCAATGTTTTCCAGGGTTTGTTTGGTAATAAGAAAATGCAATGCCAGGGGAGGGAAATCCAAAACAACATATACCAGCCTCCAGAGGTTCAATTTTCTATTCCAGTAAACACAACTCACAAAGGTGAGGGGAGTTCAGGTTATTCCCTAATTCTTATTGCTAACGAGTCCTGAAGGTGTGGTTGTCACAGACTGAAATTGCAAAGAAGTGGTAAAACCAAACCTGAGACAGATCTCAGTCCTGGGATAGGATAAGAAGACCCTGGCAGGCTCCAAGGAGCAGAGAAATGGGGAGCAGGTGTGTGGACTTCTGGGGTCTGGGGAGATGTATACCTGGAGGAGCCTCTGGGGACCGCCTGTCCATATCTTTCTCTACTTACTTGAGTTAGATGGATCCAAGCTGCAGCTTTTTCAGCCTTCTAGTGAAGAGAGATGATCTGTTATTATCATGTATTGTTTATTATACCTTTGAATTCTATTTTAAAAAGATTTTGTTTTTATTTTAATTGTAAAGGTGATGTACAGTTACATAAGTCAGGTATGGAGTACATTTCTTTTTGAACAGTGTTACCTCTTCCTCATTTTCTCCCATTTTTCTCTCCCAAATCCGCTTTCCCCCACTCAGTTGTATAGTTCATTTTTAACAGTGTCTAGTGAGTATCACTGCTGAATTAGCTCACCATTTATCCTACCATTTCTGTGCTTTCTCTTCTCCTCCCCATGAAAAGATCTCTGTGTATAGCATCAAAGTTCCTGACAGAAAACTCCTTTTACTTTTTTTTTTGTTTTTGCCCATACCATGTTTTGAACTCAGGGCTTTGTGCATACTTAGCCTGTTTACTTGTCTGGTGCTCTACTACTCGAACTATGAATGCTTCCAGTACTTCAAGCCACCCCTTTCCAGGGCTTATAAAGACTCATTACCAAGTCTTCTGAGAAGATAGCAACAGCCAAGCCGGTTCAATTAAGGTCTATTCAAGCTACCAGGTATTCCTACTACCAACATTTCAGAGTTTGTACTATAGTAAAATAAGGCCATTGTCCCAGAATTAGTTTCAAGAGGAGCTTATTCATGTCCTACTAAATAAACTAGCCCAGTGTGAAATGACTATTGCTTTCACAAGTTCATCCAAGAACCTGTCTACCCTGAGCCATGATTCAGTTACAATTATAAACTGGACCACAGAAGCCCAGTATTCAGCTTGTATGGCAAACAGCCAAGATCCACCTCTCTACTACCTATGAAAATTTCTCGCTTAAAATGGAAAAATTTTGGAGCCTCTATTCAAGGAGCTTCCCTACTTAAAAATGTAACCAGCTGGGGCTGGGAAGGTGGCTCAGTGCTAGAGTGTTTGCCTTGTATGCATGAGGCCCTGGGTTCGATTCCTCAGCACCACATAAGCAGAAAAAGCCGGAAGTGGCGCTATGGCTCAAGTGGTTGAGAACTAGCCTTGAGCTGAAAAGCTGAGGGACAGCGCCCAGGCCAAGTTCAGGCCCCACCACCAACAAAAAACCAAAACAAAACAAAAAATGTAACCAGCCTCTGGAGGAGAAAAACTACTAGGTCCTGACAAAGAGCATCAGCTAAACTACTTCCATCCCTCTTTCCAACCTCAATAGTTTCTATCTGTAACTATTGCAATCAGAAATGAGAGATTTTTTTTAACACATGATTTTTACATGATAAATTTGAAGGAAAAGGTTGAGGGCAAACCTGTTCTACTCCACTTCCTCCTCCCATGCTATTCCACCACGTACAGCCTAGTCAGTGTGGAAACAAAGGGCTTTTTAGCTGGGATAGCTTTTGGGGAAAAATGTCTTAGGGAAAACAGGCATAAATTAAAACCAAAATAGAGAAAATGATTTGTGATGTCACAGAGGTATCATAGAATCAAGGCTAACTAGATGTTCTTATCTTTACACTTCTCTTTGCTGGATGAATTCTTACTCCTTCTTTACAAGACAACTTAGCAATTAGGTCTGAAGAAGACCTTTCCCTATTCTTCATGTCCTTCCCCCCAAATTTTTTTTTCATAAATATTTTAACTTTTTTACATTTTTAATTGCTTTAAATTTTATTGTCAAGGTGATGTTCAGAGAGGTTACAGTTACATACGTAAGGTAATGAGTACATTTCTTTTTGAACATTTTCTCCCACTTCCCACTCCCCCAAGTTGTGAGGTTCATTCCCATCACAGTGTCTGGCAAATATTGCTGTTGTATTGGTTCACCCTTTGTCTCACCATTTCTGTGATTCCCCTTCCGTTCCCCAAATCAGAAAAACAAGGTACAGAAATCACAAAGAGTGACCACAGGGTATAAACCGGAGGAGGAAAAACGAAAGAAAAAAGAAATAGCTGCAAACAGTACACTAAAACAAAAACCCTCTTGTTTCCATATCTTGGAGTCTATTTCAATTCTCATCATTTTATATGGTCATATGTACATAGCTATTGAGCTTTGTGATCCTTTGCTAGGACTATCCTATGTGTATGCTAATTATTACAAATGAAGGAAACCATGGAGCCTATGTGTCTCTAGGTCTGGCTTACTTCACTTAGTATAATTTTTTCCAAGTCTTTTCATTTTCTTACAAAAGGGATGATAATAGCTCTTTCTGATGAAGCAAAGAATTCCATTGTATGTACATACTACGCTTTCTTGATCCATTCATCTATTGAGGGACATCTGGATTGGCTCCATATCTTAGCTTAAAAATCTGTTGTTAGCAAGATTTTTGACATGAAGGGAGGAGAGATAAAGGGAATATGGACTTCTCCATACATTTGTTGTATCTGCTTGGAATCTATATTTGTCTCATAGTGAAAGTCAAAGAACCATAATCCTAGTTACTCAGGAGGCTGAAATCTGAGCATTGAAGGTAGCCTGGGCAAAAAAGTCTGTGAGACTTTTGGAGATAAGCCAGACTTTTGGAGAAAAGCCAGACTTTTCTGCCCAGGCTGGCTTTGAACCATGATCCTCAGATCTTGAGTAGCTAGGATTACAGGCATGAGCCACCAGCACCAGGCTCCCTGAACTTTTTTGCTCATAGCTAGCACTACGCTACTTGAGCATAGCTCTATTTCTGTCTTTTTGGTGGGTTAACTGGAGATAAAAGTCTCACAGACTTTCCTGCCATGGCTAGCTTTGGACCACCAGATCTCAGCCTCCTAAGGAGCTCTGATTATAAGCATAAGCCACTGGCATCCAGGCCTTTTTTATTTTCTTAAGATGATCTATTTATGTATCTCAGGCTGGTCTGAAACTAACAGTCCTCCTGCCTCTCTGACTCCCAAATCTTGGGTAATGTATTTTTAATTATTATTAATTTTTTGGTTTGACTGTCCTCAAAATAGTCAACCATCTTCATTCAAAGCAAATGAAAAGCATGCATTGCATGTCACTCACTTAAGATGAATTGAGCATGGTGTATATGCCCAGGCACTGCTGTGGTGCTGGGCATAGAATGTCTAGGGAAGACAGGTATGTAAAATATCTCAAGAGAAATGTATAATTGTCATTATGACAAATACTCTGAAGGAGGCACAGGGTGGAATACCAAGAGCTTTCTTGGGACTTTTTACAAGGACTAAGTGAGATTCCATATGTGAAATGCATTAAGTTTTTGGCAAATGTTGGTGGCCATTAATACTTGATGCAAACATGTGAAAGTGGTTTCCTTTTTAAGCATAACCCTTCAGAATGTGTTCCCATTACTGGAAGTGTTTAGGCCTCCTATCCTTAACTGATTGGACAACTTTATCCTCAGCTTCCCACTCAGGAAAATTAAGAGACCACCTGCCCATACACCTGGGCACATACTTGTCACCTCACCATATGGGATCCAATGCACAAAGAGGGAAACAAACACTTCATAGATGTGTAACCTGGCACAGGCCCTGGAAAAGTTGGCTTTGGACTCTTTGAGCAGCTGGCTTCCTTCATAGATAATTTCAGGACAGTTGCTTCATGAAGGGTCTGTTAGCATGTCATTGGGGAGGATCCAAATGCATTTAAGGAATTGCCAAATTCAATTTTCAGAGATGTGCACCTGCTGGCCCGATGTCTATCCTTAAAGAAGAAATTCAATCTATTATTTCCCTGTCCCATAAATTCCTTGGGGTCTTCATTGTGAACAGACCTATTCACATGCCAGCCCCAAAAATATTTCTCAACACCTCAGCTGAGAAGGCATGGGGAAAACATATGGGTTGACACATAGAGACCCAAATTTTGAAGAACATCAATGAAGAAAGACAAGTTCAGAGGGGACTGTGGAATCCCACAGTCATCAATAGGAACTGCAGGATCGAATGACTTTGGGGTTAAACAAGATGTTTAGAGGATGCAGTGGACACAGCTGTTGAGCAATGTCATACTGGTGTTGGGAGAAGTTGAAGATGGTTCTGAAGTTCATGCCCTCTGTGGAAATGAGAAAAAAGGAAGAAAACAGAAGATGGAATGCTAATAAGGAGGGAAGTGATGAACTTGAGATGCTGGATACTGTCTGGTAGAATTATCCATGAGACAGCTGTAAATTCATGCCTGGCAATTTGAGAAGAGGCTGAAAGGAGAGAATCTGAGCACAGAAGAAGCTGTTGAAGCAGAGGCTGTTGGTGCAGTAGAGCCGGTGGTGTCAGTAAAGACTCCAACACAACTGCTTCTCCCCACCTCTTTTCGTGAGTAACATTGAATTGTTACCACATCCTTGCTCTTAGACCTCTGTAAGAATCCTGCACACTGCTGCCTGCTACAGGACCTATTTTCCTACTGTGTCTAATCTGGAGGTGAAGACACAATCCATTGCTAACTTTGTACAAGATACTAAACTCAAAAGACACAGACCTGCATCTGTATATGAGAGTAATAAAAATGCCTCTCAGTATTGTCAGTGCTCAACAAATGTCAGTGATTATTCATACTTGACAAGAAGCAAAAGAGAAGATACATACAAGGAAGGAAAAGTTGATTGGCTGTTTTCATACTAGGGTTACAGAAAAATTAAGCTAGATTCAGATTGCAAATGCTGGTTAATTAAATTAATGATAGCCCAAACTCAGAAATACAAGCAGAGCACTTGTGGATACTCCTGTACGTATGCACACCTACAAATATGTAAGCATATACACATGGATTACATCCAGGCGTACATGTGTAAATGAAAACATATGCCTCAAATCTTCAGGCAAACATCATTTCAGTGGTTGTTGCTTTAGAACATTGGTTGTAGTTAATAATTTTTCCTTTCTTTGTGTGATTATTTGAAGTTGGTCCTTTGGTTAGATTCCAAGCTCCCTGAAGATATGGGGCATGTGTATATTACGTGATGGTTTTGTGAATGGACTGATGGCAATTATGAGTAGGGGATCAACAGCATCGAACATTAGCTGCCAAGAAAGCCTGCTCTAATCAAATATTATTCCACCATTAAATGGAGTGAGGGAAGAGTGGATTTATTTACCCACTTGATTTCCTAATACACTTTTTAATCAAGTTTTGTTCCCCAAACTCAAAGAATAAAATGGGGCACAAATAAATCAGAATGGATTTCTGGCTGATGAATAGGCACTGTAAAATATTTAAAACAAAACAATAATTTCTCCTCAGCATTGCTCATTTCTAACTTTATGCTGGACCCAATCCCTTATGTATGAACCTGTTTTCCTTTACTATAATGAAATATCTGAGTCTGGGTGACTTCTTTTTTTGTTAGTTGTAAGGTTTGCCCTCAGGACCTTCCTG
Source organism: Dipodomys ordii (assembly GCF_000151885.1). NCBI lineage: Eukaryota > Metazoa > Chordata > Mammalia > Rodentia > Heteromyidae > Dipodomys > Dipodomys ordii. Next base: position 392,384 of record NW_012267229.1, on the reverse strand, counting down.
CCTGGATTGGCTGCAAACTGTGATCCTCAGATCTCAGCCTCCTGAGTAGCTAGGATTATAGACGTGAACCACCTGTACCAGCACACTTAATCATTTGTAAAAGCCCTTTCACAAGAAACTACTCAGGGTTCCAGCAGAACTACTTTATTCCCTTTAAAGGACATGCCTCCAATCACCTAAGGACCTCCAACTAGGCTTTGTATCTTAAAAGTTTCCATCCTCTTTTTGTTACTAAGCTTCCAACCCATGATCCTTTAGGGAGCAAGCCATATCCAAAAAATGATACATTGAAAAAGGGTTGGGAGACTTGATCAACCAGCAAGTATTTACTGGGCACTAGTTGTATATATAATATTAGATTGACATTGTGCAAAAAATGAAGATGTGGCTCTTGAATATCCTAAAAAGGATAATATCCTAAAAAGTCCAATTATATTCTGAAAAATAACATTTGCAAGTAGTAGGCTCTCCATAAAACTATAAAGTAAAACCAAATTTACTATGGATGACTTTGCGACTTCATTTGAAAGCACAGAGGGATGGATTTATCTCTTCTCTACAATACTGGTGGCAAAGATTTTTTTTTTTCAAGAAGAAAGCAACATCGATGACCCACCTAGTTTTATCTCATGCAGGGGGAAAAAAAGCAAAGTAGGTCAAAGGAATGCCATACATACCTCAATAATCTGTAATTATAACCTAGTCTACATTATCTGAATTTGTATGGATGTTTCCCAGAGAGACAGAATCGATCGAATATAGGGGAAGGGATGCATTAGGGGACTTGTTTCACAGGATTATGGACCATCTGCAATCTGCATAAATAGAGAAGCTGCTAGAATGGCTCAGCCCAAGTCTGGAAACCTCAGAATCGTGGAACTTAGTAGGACAGCTACCATTCAGAATCGGAACCCCCAAACATGTGGTGCAAGTTTCAGAGTCCAAAGGTTGCTGAAACTGGAGTTCTCTTGTCCAGCATCAGGAGGAGAGAAACATCCCACCTTGGGGAAGAGAGAGGAAAGCACTTACTTTTTTTACTTCCTTACCTTCACATTAAAAAAAAATCTGAGCTACCAGCAGAGTGGATCGTGTCAGTCCTCTCTCTGTCTACCAGTCTCCTCTGGCAATGCTCTCATGGATGTTCAGAAACAGTGCTATTCCAGCCACCTAAGCATCCCTCAAACCATTCATGTTGACCCCAAAAACTAACCATCACCAGGAAAGACATAATGGTTCTACCCTGGCACACATACTTTCTATATGACTCTCATAACTACAGGATTTATACTTTTTTCAAATGGCAGGCCAGGTCTCAAAACATTTCTACTGTCAATTTAAGAAAGAACAAATCTTCACTCTCAATGGAGAAGGGGAAGAGGCAGTTCTCCTTTACATTTAGTGCTGCCCTTGAAAATGTGGGCTTATTAACCTCTGAATAGGCCAAGGGAAGAATAAAGACTCCTAGGACAAGGCTCAGCCAAGGGACATACTGAGGGTGAGTTTTATTAGTAATATAATCTCTTCCTTCAGGATTTTTATGGGAAGCTGTCAGGCCGCATGGACTTAGCAGCATAAGTTGCCCAGCTGCTAAGTATCTGAAGGCCTTGATTTGAAAGCAGAGTCTCTGCAGAGTCTTGATGTATTTTTAAGAAGACAGGCAGAAATTACTTATTCCTCCTGGCATATGATTTCTCATTTTTCTTCTAGCAGAAATGTGGGATGGATTGCTCTGGGATTTGCAAGCTTCCTGAGCATTCGGAGGGGTGGCAGTTAGAATGACAGTAATGACTTAGGTCTCCGCTGAGGGTGGTCCCTTCATTACAGGGCCAGCCTGAGCCCCAGTTCCATCGTCATTCACACTCTGCCACTCGACTGCTTCATTTCCCACTCTGTCCATCACAGCTGGGGGCCCAGGAGGCTCAGACAGCAGCCTGCCTGCAAGCTGGCTTTTCTCTCCCTGGAACAGCCTGTCAGCCACACCTGCCATTTCCCCAAGTAGGGAACAGACTGGGAAAAAATTTTACTGAATTCCCCTTCTCTCTTTGTTAGCAGGTATACACACACACACACACACACACACACACACACAGTATACATGTATGTACACAAATACATGAGCATAGAGATATAAAAAACACTAAGCAATCTGGACATGGAATTTTAAGGCAGGAGAGGTGGAAATGTGTAAGGAACCATGATTATTGGCTTATTATTTGTACCAGGATTGCAAGAAAAAGAAAACACTGATGATGATGATGTGTGTGTGTATGTATGTATGTGCCTATTCTTGGGCTTGAACTCAGGGCCTCTCACTCTCATTTAGCTTTGACACTCAAAGCTGATGTTCTATCACTGCAGCTATACCTTCACTTCTAGCTTTTTGCTGATGAATTGGAAATAAGATTTCAGAATTTTTTATTTTCTACCTGGGCTAGCTACAAACTTCGATCCTCAGATCCCATCCTCTTGAATAACTAGGATTACAAGTGTGAACTACAGGTGCCTGCCTGGGAAAGAACTGATTTTACATCACATGTAACACTTGAGTTTTTATTACTTTTCCCTAAATTTTTTTTTACTCTTAGATTGTCCATCTCCTGCCATATACTGCTTTATGGAAGAATTCCACAAATGTCATGTTGAGCAAGAGATAGCAGATGCAAATGAAAACTATGTACTTGTTCATATAAATATAGATGTATATAAAAGAATCCAAGCACCAGATGCTTATGCCTGAAATCCTAGATAATCAGGAAGCTGAGATCTGAGGATCTTGGTTCAAAGCCAGCCTGGGTATACACATCTGAAAACCTGTTATCTCTAACTATCAAGAAGCTGGAAGTGGAAATGTGATTCAAATGTTAGATCACCTCCATGAAGAGGAAAAAAAAAGTGAATCAAGATCCAGACCCTGAGCTCAAATGCTAGTAACAAACAAAGAAAGAAAAAAAAGAAAAAGACAGAAAGAAGGAAGGAAGGAAGGATGGAAAGAAGGAAGGAAGGCAGGAAGGAAGGAAAGAAGGGAGGAAGGAAAGTGGGGAATGGAAGGGAAGGGAAGGGAAACCTCACCTGGGGGTTTCTGAGTCATTTGATCTGTAGTGGGGGCCTGAGAATCTGCATTTCTATTAAGTTCTCTAATACTGTCGGTCTCAGACCACCCATTGAGAAGCGCCAAATTAAACGAATGTTTCATAAAACAATGATCAAAGCTCTTTTTTCTCTTCTTAATTTCTAATGAATTGCATAGACAAAAAAAAACATATAGCCTCAATTTATTATTATTAGATTCAATAGATACAAGATTACTGTCAAAATGCTGTGAAAGTTTCAGAGATTTACTTAATTTCTTTATGTATCTCAACACAAACTAGCAGCAAACAGTTCCTGAACCACATTTTGGTTAAACTTAACAATGACACTCCTGGGGAGCCCTAGCATCCCTATAGTTCACCAGAAGGTCAAAGTCATAGATATAATAATACTGACAATAACATATTTGCCTTTAATCCTCTTTGTCTCTAGAGTGTATGGTGAGGTCCTCTAGAGCCTAGGTGAGGTCCCTGAGCTCTTCAGCTCAAGACAAGCACTCTACCACTTGAGCCACAGAGCCACTTCCAGTTTTCTGGTAGATAATTGGAGATAAGAGTCTCAAGGACTGTCCTGCCCAGGCTGGCTTTGAACCATGATCCTCAGATCTCAGCCTCCTTAGTAGCAAGGATTACAGGCATGAGCCACCAGTGCCTGGCTTTGAAAACATTCTTAAGCTTTGAGGAACTATATTTCCATAAAAATATTCCAGTATTTGTGAAAAAAGAAAAGAAACTTGGAATTTACATTTGGATTGAAAAGAATTACAGAAGAATCAAAAGTCATCCCAAATCCCTGTCACTCCTAATTAATCCTGTGTCTTCCCCCCTCCCCCCTTTTTCTTCCTTTTACTTTTTTTGTGATACTGGGGTTTGAACTCAGGGCTCTGTTCTTGCTAAGCTGGAGCTTTATCACTTTAGCCACTCTTCCAGCCTGACATTTCAAAAATATTTCATTTCATTTTATGGGGCCAGAACAGACCAGAGAGACCTCAAACTTTCCTCCTGTGGGCAACAGAACTTCTTGTATGTATCTTAGTCCTTTTTCTAAAAACTTTATAATCTTCTTTCCACGCTTTCATTATTTATGGAAATGATCTTGCGGCAAATTTTGAACAAAAAAAAAGGCTATTTAGCATCATCTACAGACAATTTTGGGGCTTAGTAGAGGTTACTTGGTGGCCTTGGAAGTAGACATCAATGGCCTGGAAGATCCTGGCTCTGTTTTCTCAGTTGAGTTATTATGATGACAGACTGCAACAGTACGGCTGACGTGCCTGGAGAGTTCTAGGTGATTGGCTCCTAAGTGTTTGATGGAAATCATCTCCTATAGCCTCTGAAATCCCTAGTAGGAGTTAGGCCTGTCATACCCTTTTTACAGAAGTTACACCTGTCACACCTAACACCCCCACCACTGGTAGCAAACATAGCTGGTTACCTGTCCATTTTACTCCCATTTTACCCATGCTCTTCTGATGTCCTCTTCTCCTCTGACCCAACTGTGCATTGCCCTCACTTTGTCAGGCCTTCCCACCAATCCAGGAGCGCCACTGTGGGTAAACAAAATGAAGTTCTGGAACGTTCCCTCAATCTCTGGCTTTGCTGAGCGTCCCCTGCCCACCTTGGCTCTGCAGCATACCAGCCATTATCCTCCTTTTTTAAAATCTCTTCTAGAGTTTATCTTCTCTCTCTTTTATGATTCTGGTACCTGATGGCGTGGGTATGTGTCTGATCTCCTGCTTACTCTCATATCTCTCTATCTTAGTAGGAAATTAATACTCAGTTACTTTCTTCTTCCTCTTAGATTACAGAGCCAATGTTTCCCTCGACTCTACACTGCCCAGCCATTCTCCACCCATGTGGTGCAAACACTACACTAAAATGCAAATTAGAATGCTCTCTTATCTGAAGAATAATCATGTACCTCTTTACCTCAGTTATAACATGAAGATGTTCACCCCAGCTCCTCATGTCCTGCCAGCCCTGTCCTCTTTTCAAGTTGATACCATTCTATGCTCCAGACATTCTAAACAGCTCTACCCAGAATCCACTCACACTCTTACCTGTTTAGCCTATCTGCTTAATCCCTACTCATTCCTCAGGCATAACCTCAAGCTCTCCCTTCTCCAGGAAATTCCCTTGTTGGTTGTCATTGATATATGCCCCCCAGATAATCAAGTTTCTCCCTGTGTACTGTTAGCAGCACTGTTTATAATTCCTTTTACTTATGTGTGAGCTACTGATACATGCACATTAGAATGACTTGACTCTAGGATCTGTACCACATTTAAGCATTTACTGGTAGCCACCTGGAAGGAGCTGAGCCTCAGTGTACACACTGCTATAGATATAAAGTTACATCAGCTAGATAATCTTAGTCAATGACATTTCTCTCAGCAGATTCTCTGAAAGCCGTCATGGATTGCTGATGTTTCTTATAGAGTATGGAAGTAAAACAGAATCTAATTAGTCCCAAATAATGGCTAGCTGTTTTGTAGCCAGGGGCTAAGGTCTTCTACTAGGGTTAATGTTGAAGAAGTTATCCCCTGGCAGTGGATCTTTCTGGCAACAGTCAGGGGGTCATACTATTTTTATAGCATTGATTGTGGATGAGCTATTTGTCTTTGCTGATAACCAAGGAAGCCCATTCAAATCAGTATAAGCAATAATTAGAAGATAAGCCATCCCATGGTAAGAAGTCATATCCTTATTCAGAACTATATAACTCTCTCAGGCCAATACAGCAATAGATTCTGGGTCCTTCTTCATACCTATCAATCTGAAGTCTGTATTGAGCTCTGAAGATTGACCATGTCTCCTAGAAGCATGTCTCTTCTGGCTACTTACTGCCTGTAGGAGAAGGTCTATTTTAACTGCTTACTTTACTTTGGGTTTCCCTCCAACCAAGATACTGAAAACAAAAATTTTTATAAGGGCTTTGTTCTCTGAAAGCTGATGCCATTATGAGAATTTAGGTGTATTCGATTTGTTGTAGAAATCTCAGAAGTGAGTGAGAGTAACAAGAGCCAGATAGAACAAGAGAAAAAGTTGAGCTAGGATATGGCCTCAGCCAGAGTCATGCTTTAGTTTGATATTATGGGAAGTTCTAGAGCATGAATTGTACCGCAGAGTTGGTCCCACTGTGACGTACAGAAGCCAGTAGTTTGGATATCAATGCATGTCATGATCTCCAGGTCCGTTTCTCCCATTTAATTGAGTTACATTATCTAGAACAAGAGGCAGTTGTAACTTTGGGCACTCATAGCAAGTGCGAGATGGGGGTGATGGGCCAGATCATATTTACATCAGGTGTATCCACACTAAACATTTTAGGAATGACGCATGGTGGCCAATGAAGACTTCAGGCCCTGTTTCAGGGTACCAGCTGGATCTCAACCTCTGCCAATTATGGCTGGGTCAGCCTTTCCAGATGGCTTACTATTTTGAGAAAAGTGGGAAATCCAGATTTTTATGTGAAATTTCTGAGGCTTTTTAAAAAATGTGTTGAGTGTTGGCAAACACTGGAAAGACCAAGCAAAACCTTTGCCTGCGTCTCCCACTGCACCAAATCTATGGATCCCTTCCTGCTCAGCATCACAGAGTAGCTTTCCTTTACCTGCCTGCTTCATTCCAGAGCTAGGGAATTTGAACTTGAAAAGAAAAAAAAAAGACACAATCTAGTTGATTGATACGTTTCTCATCATGGATTCCCAAGGACAAATAGCAAATACTTCAGAAAAAAAAAAATGGTGTCTGCATTGACCATGTATAGCCTGCTTTACTTGCCATTATTTCCTAAATAATACTGTGTAACAACTGTTTACTCCACTGATGCACCCGAGTAGGCATCACAGATAATCTAGACATGATTTCAAACTATATGGGACATATATATGGGATGTAAACTATATGGGACATATGTGGCGTATATGCAAATACATCACCATCTTTCATAAGACACTTGCACATCTGCAGTGTTTGGTATCCACAAGAGTCCTGGAACCAATCCTGGGGGGATACTGAGAGACAACAGAACAGTGAACAAATTGCTATTCAGCTCTGTTGCACGTGGCAGAAAACCAAAACTAACAACTGTTTCAAAAAAGATACAAGTCTTTTCTTCTCTAATGTAAATGGAAACTGGAGATATGCTAGTTTGCCTTGGGAGGGCAGCTCCATAATCTTCAGGGACTCAGGCTGTTTTCTGTTTTGTGGCTCAGCCATTTTTGAAGTATGGCTTATTTCTTGTGGTCTAAAAGGTATTGTTTCACATGAGAACCACGATGCTCTGTGGAAATGTGGCCAGTCTAATTGAGATGTGCTCTGAAAAATATACATAGGATTTCAAAAACACTGCATGATTGAAATAAATTACTAAAAGTTGCTTTTTTCCAGTTTCAACTTTTTTTTACTATGGCTATTAGAAAGTTTAAAATTAGTCTGGGAGTGTGTCTTAGTTGTAAAGATTTGATTTCAAGAACTATAAGGATAAAAAGAGAAGACATAAAAGGAAACAAAATGAAAAGGAAAGAAAAAAGTTTAATATTATATGCTCTTATTTGTGGCACGTATTCCTTCCTCCCTCCCCTCCCCTTCCCTCCTCTTCCTTTCTCCTGTATTGATCCTAGAGCTTGAACTCAGGGCTTGGTTGTTGGCTCTTAGCATTTTTGCTGGTGGCTCACACCTGTAAACCTAGCTACTCAGCAAACATTGGTGGCTCACACTAGTAATCCTAGCTATTTAAGAGGCTGAGAATTGAGGATTGGGTTCAAAGCCAGCCTGGGCAGGAAAGTCCATGAGACTCTTTATGTCCAATTAACCACCAGAAAACCAGAAGTGGTGCTGTGGCTCAAGTGGTAGAGCGCTTGCCTTAAACTGAAAAGCTGAAAGACAGTGCCCAGGCCCAGAGTTCAAGCCCCATGACCGGAAAAAAGAAAGAAAGGAAAGAAAGAAAGAAAGAGAGAGAGAAAGAGAGAGAGAGAGAAAGAAAGAAAGAAAGAAAGAGAAGGAAAGAAAGAAAGAAAGAGCTATCAGTAGAGCTAACCCTCCACTTCTGGCTTTTTGTTGGTTAGAGATAAGAGTCTCACAGATTTTTCTGCCCTGGCTGGCTTCGAACTGTGATCCTCAGATTTCAGCTAGCTAGGATTACTGGTATGAGCCACTGATGTTTGCTGAATAAAGATAAACTTAAGCTCAGTGTTAGAAAAGACCCTATACAAGGTCCTTCTTACCAGTTGACCTGCTGGCCAATTGTTGTGCTTTCTTACCTCAGGCTGTCTCCCCTCCTCCCCCCCCCCCCCCCCCCCCCCCCCCCCGCCCATCCTGCTCGATTGCTCTGTCTTTCTCACTCCTCAGGTTATTCCTAGATCCTTCAGAGTCTTTTTGCTTTATGTGCAGAACCATAATCCAGCTCTCTCCCCACCTGCCTTAACCCAATCTTATTGTGCATCTTTCTCATTCTCTGTTACAAGCCTCAAGGCCTTTCCCCAGGCTTGTATCTCCCATAGAGCTTGTTTCTTAAAGTGGAACAAATAGTTTTCTACCTTTGGGGTTGATGAAGAATGGCATAGCACGCCTTGGCTTATGCATGTAACATTTGTTTATCTAGATGATTTTAAAAATAAAAAAGTCAAACAAAGCTACAATAATGGTTAGTCTTTTGCTTTTTTGTTTCTCTCTCTCTCTCTCTCTCTCTCTCTCCTTATTTTGGCAGTACTAGGGCTTGAACTCATAGACTTGTACTTGCTAGACAGGTATTCTATTGTATAATCCATGCCTCCAACTCTTTTGCTCTGGTTATTTTTGAGACAGTCTTCATTTTTGCCAATAGCTTACCTGGACCAATTGGCTTTTAAGCTGTACACCAGCACATTCAGCTTATTTCTTCTATTGATACAATGTTTTGAGTAGTATTTTGAGTGGCCTGACCTAGAACTGAGATCCTTCTGATCTCAGCTCTCCACATAGCTGATAGGTGTCTACCACCCCATGCCCAGAAAGTGTTTGGGAGGGATCTCCCAGATCCTGCTGGCCTTAAATTGTTGGTATCCAGCAGTCAGTTTATTGTTGTTGTTGTTGTTGTTGTGTGTGTGTGTGTGTGTGTGTGTGTGTGTGTGTGTGTGTTGTATTAATATTGATGCTTGAACTCAGGGCCTTTCTCTTAGCCTTTTCATTCAAGCCAGTTGTTCTACCACTTGAGCCACACTTCCATTTCTGTTGTTTTTTTTCTAGTTAACTAGAAGTAAGAGTCTCTTGGATTTGTCTGCTCTGCTGATTTCCAACTATGATTCTCAGCTCTCAGCTGCCTGAATAGGATTACAGTCATAAACTACTGTTTCTTGGCTAAAAACATAAGGCTTTTTTTAGTGGGGGGAGAGGTGGTCTAGTTGAATGTTGGCTCAAAATGCATCATGAACTAGGATGTACAGGTAAGGATGTGCAGGTGATGTACAGAGGGGTTACAGTTACCTAAGTCAGGTATTGAGTACATTTCTTTTTGAAGAGTGTCACCCCCTCCCTCATTATCTCCCAGTTTTTTTTTCCAGGCCCCTTTCCCTCTCAAGTTTGAATCCAGAAAAAAGTAGCTTATTCTCAATCAGAAAAGAGAGCTTTGGTGTAACACTATAGAACAGTCAATTGGATGCTTGAGAACAGATCTCCTGTGAGGCAGGAAGTTGGGGGTGAACTGTTCATGGTATGTAGCAACATTTTATCTTTTAGTTGTTAGCCCTGGGTAGTTTAGACCAGAGTCTTTCTTAGTATCTTCTTTTCCTGATTCTAGGTGGCCCAGGTGACTTTTCCTTTAATTGTAGATGAAATCTAAATGATTTTAAATGGATGCTATTCTACATACATGTCTATATCTCCTTGTAGGGTGATGGATATGTCTATAGTAGAGGATTCTATAGTTGAAGGTATCTGGGATTGTTGTATAAGACAATAAAACTTGGGATGTTTACAGTAGACATCTATTTTTAATATATTAATACATTGAGGACCTTTAAAAGATTAAAATATAATTTGTGGACATTCATATCACACAGGTAAAATAAGACATAGAGAAGCCACTGGGGAAAAAACCCAGTTATCTGGGTTTTTTGTTTTGGAATTGAAGTTGTAAACAGTGGAATACTATACAACTATTAAGAATTATGCAGATAAGCTTGAAAATTGTATCTTAAAAGGCTAATATAGGGCTGGGAAGGTAGCTTAGTAGTAGAGTGCTTTCCTAGCATGCATGACGCCCTCAGTTCAATTCCTCAGCACCACATAAGTAGAAAAAGCCAGAAGTAGCACTGTAGCTCGAATGGCAGAGTGCTAGCCTTAAGCTGAAGAGCTGAGGGACAGCGCCCAGAGCCAGACGACCCCACAACCAACAACAACAACAAAAAGGCTAATATATCCATTATATATTAGGTAGAAATAAAAAGTATATCAATAACACGTATAAGTTGCTTTATTTTCATTGGAATAATAGGAGGTGGATGATTGGTAGATGATTGGTGGATGATTGGTAAAAAGAGCCTGGAAAAAAAAAAGAGCCTGGAAGTTTATTGATGTGGTGGAATTATACTCCCTCAGAGATGGAAGGTCAGTAGAGGGGAATAGAATTTTTTTTTATTTTTGATAAAGTGGAAGAATTAGAAATAATTTTGAGGGTTTCCTGTACTTTAAGAAAATTAGGAATCTTAAACATCCACTATGAACACATGTGATGAAAATCCTTGCTCACTCTACCCTTAAGCTTTCTAATAAAAATAAAGATTTAGGTGAGTTGAAAAAAGAAATAATGCACTTCTTGTTGGAGCTTTGGCCAAATTTTCTTTCACTGAGAGGAATGTTTCTGACTTAAATGTTTGTTTCCTAGAAGAAAAAAAAGCCAAACTTCTCTCAACTTTCCAGTTTCCCTGAAATAATGTTTCCTGGAGCCAAATACATAAGGGAACAGATAAAGAATAGGTGTTGAGCTGGGTTTAGGCCTGAAATCTTAGCTCCTCAGGAGGCTGAGATCTGAATATCATGATTTGAAGCCAGCCCAAGCAGTGAGGTTCATGAGACTTTCATCTTTAATAAACTACTCAGAAAAGGCTGGGAGTGGTATTGTGGCTCAAGTGGTAGAGCACTAGCCTTAAGCAACAGAAGCTCAGGGACAGCACCCAGGGCCCAAGTGCAAACCCCAGGACTGGCAAAAAAAAAAAAAAAGAAGAAGAAGAAGAAGAATAGTTGTTCATGATGACATCTAATTTCTGAGAAGCTCAAAGAGTAGAAAAGTGAGATGGTTTTTCTCTTTATCTCCCAACTCTGAACCTTTCATCGATAAAAATGGAACAATTTGTTGGCTTTCAGTCTTAACTGTTCCAGGGAGATGTTTTAACAACTCTTAGTTGGCAAGCTTTGGTACCTTCAATATATTTCCCCTATCAGGCCAATTTTGTCTCCATTATTTGTAAAACAGTTGCCATGTCTTTCAGGAAATGGGAAAACTTTTATAGTTTAGTAATAAAGAGACAAAGCCAGGTGACAAATGTCTGTGAAAGCAAGCACTAGGGAGCTTTAACAAGAGTGAGTTATGACTACGCTCATGTCTTCCAAATGAAACAAAAATGGGAGCAAGTACCCTGTAACAGACCTTCAGTATCTTTCTTCTCCTTCTACTCCAGGCTGCCTGGTTCCTGAATTTCAAGCCTCAGCCATGAAGGGCTGCTCTGCGGCTGAAGTTAAGAAGGTTGGGCTGTGTCTAATGCTGTATTGGGTCTCCGGGATGTAAAACCTGCTATAAGGATCTGAAGGCACCAGAAAGGAGTGGTCATGTGATATAGGAAGGAAAGAAGCCAATCTGAAGTTATTAAAAAAAAAAGTCATGTTGCTTTTCTAGATCCCACTAGGACTCAGTTCTGTAGGGAACATCTAAGGGAGTAGCTTCAGGATTAGTGTATGCCAGAGGGGGAAACTGAGGCATTATCTTCCATCTCATCTCTCTCTGACTGAGAGACACTGCTAAGGCACCATCTTAGCACTGCTAGGCATTCTTGTGAGTGGGATGAGCATTCTAGACAAGTCTTTAAAGGGTCCTGGGTTTGGTCTGCATGTGTGGGAAAAGTATAAACAACGTCTTCCACAGGTCATCTACACTCTTCCTGTAATGGAATAGATCTCAAGGAAAGGGAATGAGAAAAGGAGAAAGAGAGAACTCAGAAGGATGGGGAAAAGGTAAAGAAAGGTGGGATGGGGGCAGAAAGAACTTAAGGTAGAAGAAATCCCTGTTCCAGATGGCGCTAGTAAATATCTCTATATACTCCAGCTGGATTGTATTGTTAATCCTTGCTATGTTATCCATGACAGTAAAAATAAGCAAGCTGACAAATAAGGGATGGTGCTTTCTGTAGAAGTAGGTGCTACCAATGTTGGGTTTTATGGTGGTTTCACACAGATTAACTGTAATTCTCAAAAACAACCGGCAATGTGGGTCTTGTTGTCCTATTTTGCAGATGAGAACAATGAGACAAAGATAAGTTAAATGATTCATAAGCCACCACTACATCAAAAGGAGCTCCAAAATCCACACTCTTTCCTCTCCAGAATGTTACACAACTCAGAATTACCAAGAATAGGGGCTGGGAAGGTGGCTCAGTGGTAGAGCGCTTGCCTTGCATGCCTGAGGCCCTGGGTTCGATGCCTCAGCACCACATAAGCAAAAAGAAAAAAGCTGGAAGTGGTGCTGTGGCTCAAGTGGTAGAGGGCTAGCCTTGAGCTGAAGAGCTGAGGGACAGTGCCCAGGCCCAGAGTTCAGGCCCCAAGACCGGACCCCCCCCCCAAAAAAAGAATTACCAAGAATAAAAACTTCAAAGACTAAACTCAGAGTAAGCCTAGGTATTAGGTAATTTGTAAATAAGAAAAATTGATCTGGCTCATGGTTTTGGAAGTTGTGAAGTCCAAGATCAAGGGGCTGTATCAAATGAGAATCTTCCTCTCTTCTTTCTCTCCTCCTCCTCCTCCTCTTCCTCTTTTTCTTCCTCCTCCCTTCTTTTGTTTGTTTGAGACAGAATTTCATAGCCTAGGCTGGCCTGGTACTTACTGTGTAGCCAAGGCTGGGCCTCTAACTTGAGATCCTCCTGTTTTCTCCTCTCAAGTGCTGGGGTCACAAATGTGCATCACTATGCCTGGTGAGAATCTTTTTGTTGAACGTAAAATGGTAGAAAGAATTATATGGTAAGAAAGGGAGTAGGAGAGAGAGAAGGAAGGGAGGAGTGGTAAACTCACCTTTTGGAAGGAACTTGTCTCCCTGCTATCTTTCTGTGATAGCAACATGATTCATTCACTAAATCAGAGCCCTTTTGGAGTAGCCACATCTTGATGACCCCACCTCTCAACACTTGCATTTGGGATTAAGTCCTTAACATCAGGGGACATGTTTAAACCATGATATCACTCTTCTGATGTGGATTCCCTCTGATGCTGATCCCTAGAAACTCCAGGGCATTTTTTTTCAGGTGAGTTCCTATTCAGTTCTGCAGACAAGGACTCCAAGAGAGATTGGAGGATGGAAGTGAGGTTGAGAGGTGGGGAGACCCTATCATTCCTGTTACTTTCCTATACTGCTCATCATGGTCCTAGCAACAGCATTTTCCATAAAGCACTAACTTGCTCTAGCATTTACCTTCCTATTATCTCTCAAAAACAGCCACATAGCTCTCTAGAAGGACCAGTATCAGCAAGATATTACACTGCTGCTTGAATTATCAGGTTATCAGAATACATAAATGTTCAAGTTCCTTATACAGAGTGGCATAGTATTTGCCTAGAACTGAATATAATCTTCCCATATCTTTCAATGCCATTTCTAGATTGCTTATCATAACTGATATAAAAATGCTATGTAAGGGGCTGGGAATACAACTTATTGGTAGAGTGCTTGCCTAGCATGCATGAGGCCCTGGGTTTGATTTCTTAGTACCACATAAGCAGAAAAAGCTTGAAGTGGCACTGTAGTGTAAGTGGCAGAGTGCTAGCCTTGAGCAAAAGAAGTGCAGAGACACTGCCCAGGCCTTGAGTTCAAGTCCCAGGACTGGTTAAAAAAATGCTATGTAAGCAATTGCTATATTGTATTGGTTAAGGAATAATAACAGGGGAAAAAAGAATCTCTACATGTTAAATACAGATTTAATTCCACCCCCAGTCCCAATATTTTTAATCTATGGTTGGTTGAATCCATAGAAGCAGAAACTGTGCATATGGGGGAAAGGGGGATAATTAATCTATATTGTAGTCAATCAGCCTGCCTTAGAAGCCTGACCTCATCGTTTATATTGCTCTGGAATTTTTAACTTATGCATATTACAATTCACCTTCATGCATATGCTTCTACATTTTTAGACAAGCACAGCTGTATAAATTATACTACCATCAAGATGTAGACTAGCTCCATTACCTTCCAAAACTCTATGCTGTCCCCAGTCTAGTTTATTTGACCTGCACCTTCAGATCACAGCAACCACTGGTCATTTCTTATTTTCATAATTTGGCGTTTCCATAGAAAATACCCTATATTTTTTTCATTTAGCATAATGTATTGAGATTAATCTGTGCTTTTGCATGAGAACTGCATTCCTTTCCTATTGCCGTATTCTTTTCACATGGACATACAATAGTTTTTCCATTCACCAAATGAGAGACATTTAAGCTGCTGCTGGATTATGTTAACTATGAATGAAGCAGCTGTAAATAACTGCATATTTTTGCATTGATGCATATTTTTATTTGGTGTGAGTACTTGTTCATAAGAATTCTGCATCACGTATATGATTACTGTGAAATGGTGAGACAATTTGGAAGAGTTGAATCGCTGGATGTTCTCACCAGTGGAATTTGGGAGTTACCATTGCTCCATTTTCTCATCAGCATATGGCACCATTAGTCCAAGAGGTGTATAGTGATGTGGAACCCCTGGGTAGGACTTTGAGTGATGTATGTTTGTTTTTAAAGACTAAACAACAGCATCAAGAGCCTAGATTTGACAGTTAGCTTTGGTATGCACTGCATTTGTGAGCACAGGCTTTTTTTTCTTCATCTGTATGATAGAGACCATAATGTGTTATCTACTCTAAAGGTTGTTGTAAAGATTAAAATAAGTTAATATGTGCCAAGTACCTAAGTGTTAATTAGCATTGCTATTATTTTTTTGTGGGGCTAGATCTTAATTGCTTGATACCCAAATTTGCAGAAATCTGAGGCCAAGAGATGATGAATCTAAAGCAGTAAGCCTTGAAGCTTTTCCATTTACATATTTGATCTTCTCAAATCACGGCACCACAGTTATTTTTAGAAATTGTTTCATATATAATGCAAAGCCTATTCTCATTGAGCAAAAGTCCAATTTTAGAGACAGCATTTGAGCTTCGGTGATTAAAGAAAGCTTTGGAATTGTTATAGATTCCCATCTCCTTTCAAACAATACACTTTTAACAGGAGCACAGCTTGTGATTTATACTATTTCTCTTTGATCTGCAGTGTGGTCTGTATCATCAGCATTAAGATGAAATTACTCTGCCATCACAAACACAAATTTCATACTTGTAGTAATTGCACTCACACAAACACAAAATCCCTCATTATCCTTCCATAGACATTCCAAACACAAACGTACAACCTTTTCTCCCTCTAGTGGCACATTTAAAAAACATTCTCTAGTATTACAGTGCCAGTCTTGCCTATTAAAATCCAGGGAAACAAATAAGAGAGTTTACACAAGACTTGGGACATTCATAATATTTGTTTATTATTGATTGTGACATAAAATTTGCATCTTATTTATGTAATGATATATCTGTCAAGATAACAGGCTAGATTAGAGCCGTGAGCGCTTTGTGATTTATTCTCACTTGGCATTTCATTTTTTAAAATTAAAAACAGTAAATAAAAATCTACAAATACTGGACAGTCAGGCCTTCTGATTCCAGGATGCCCCTTGGGAGAATGAAATCGTGTCTCTTCTTCCCTGGCCCTTTAAATATTTGTGAGCACTTGAGCTGAATAATGATGCTTCGGTGAAGGGTTAAATGATGACCCTCAGATTCCTGTCCTGAATAAGCATGTGATAGTTCTTGGAAATCAGATCTTTATAGGTTATGATAGTTCAGTTGAGGTCATCCTGGACAGAGCAGCCCCTAATGTAATAAAGATGCTGTTATAAGAAGTGAAGACCCACAGCAGGGACAAAAATGCATGGGAGAAGAGCATAGATGAGCAGACTGAAGTGCTCTGTAAAGTCAAAGGATGCCAGAGACTGCCATGAACCACAGAGCCTGCCAGAGGGGCTGGATTACACTCTCTAAGTCTGAAGGAAGACCTGTGAGGTGCAAGTTTGTGACGTTTCCCTCTAAAAGTAGAGACTCCTCATTTTGGATTCTTGACATTGATTACAGAATAAAGAATTTCTGGACAAGCCATAATGGCAAGAAAACTTGGTGGAACTTTACTGAGTAAATAAGCAAGCAGGCAAGCAGACAAACAGACAAAAAAGAAACAAATTAGCAGAAAACCAGGGGCACACTCTAACCAATTGTGGGTGCTCTCAAAGATACACACACACACACACACACACACACACACACACACAGAGAGCTTTTTAGCTGTTAGGGGTATTTATAGGGTAAAGGTATAGGGAAGTTTGACTTCAAAGTTATGCAAAGATGTTTTATCTTTTCTCTAATCACTCCTGGTGTTACATCTTCTGAGTTTTTGAATGTTTTAAGCATTCTTTCATAAAACAGATGATTATCCTTGAGATAAGGAAGGCATCCATCCTGGTGTCCACATTTTGGGTAGGAGGTTGCTTACATTTGGGGGGAGCATTTCTCTCAGGGAAGCATACATCCTGCCAGACAAATGTTAATTCTGAGAGAAATGCATCTCTCAGGAAGGAATGCATCCTGTTGTTTGAAGCAAAGATAGTGCTTCTGTGTTTTTAAGTACCATGCTTCTGAGTTGCCTTCACTAGACCTCATTTTCCTCAATGAAGTAGATGAATGAATATTGCCTGTATTTGCTGTATGTTTACCATACCTCATTTTCCCTAATCTATCCTGCCTCATTTTCCCCTAAAATGACTTTGTCCCTTTAATCATTCTTTTCATTTTTTATTTTGCCAGTCCTGGGACTTTAACTCAGGATCTGGGCACTGTCCCTGAGCTTCTTTTGCTCAAAGCTAATACTCTATCACTTGAGCCCCAACACTACTTCCAGCATTTTCTGTTTCTGTAGTACTCAAGAATCAAACTCAGGGCTTCATGCATACTAGGCAAATACTCTACCACTAAGCCACATTCCCAGTCCTATTTCCCTATCTTAAGGGAAGTAGATGGACTAGCCTTAAGCTTGAACTTTTGAATCCCTGGCAGCTATTTACCATGCTTCATTTTCCCTAGTCTATCCTGCCACAGAGCCAACTCTACCAACAAACTTGATTTTCAATATCTGGCTTCTTGACTATGAAAGAATATATGTCTGTTGTTATAAACTTGTGGCAGTTTGTTACAGTAACTCCAAGAACTAATTTAAGCTACTTCCTCTATTGTATAACAACAGTGACTCTCTACAATTACAATAATTTCATAAAAATTAAACTCATTTAATTCTCACCAGAGCACTGAGATAGACACTAGGATTATAGTCATTTTATAAACTGGCAAAACTGAGTTTCAAAGAAGTTAAGAAACTCACCAAAAGGTATACGCTGACAGTATCTATGTATGGCTCCCATACATTCTTGACTATCTCGAATTGCCTAAGATTGGTTTTATCTTTCTATTTTTACTTCCTTTATTAGCTTTACATTTTCTTTCATTGAAAAGTAAATCATATACTGCAAACTGTTGGCATTCTCCCCACCTCAGGTCCTCAGACACGCCCACTACCTTTAGTGGGGTAGTTCAAAACCCCCAGCCCCACCCAGACCCTGCTCTAGAGCTCCAGCCAGGATAACTGGCCACTCCCTCTCTGCCCAGACCTCTCACCTCTAGCCCCAGAATTATAAAGCTACCACCTGGATAAGAGCAGACTACTATATCGCTCCCTCTCCTGTGGTGAAGATGGCTTGCTAATAAATTTCTTTATAATAATCCTTCTCCTGCATGTGCCTGCCTCGGCATGGTCCCCTGGGATGGCCGAGGTTGATTCTTTCACAAACTACATAAACCTTAATGTACCATGCAATGATTTTTACGTGTGTGCATGCTAGTCCTGGAACATAAAATCAGGTCCTTCTGTTTCTCCCCCAACATTTTTTTTCTGCTCAAGGCTGGCACTCTTCCAACTGAGCCACACCTCTGATTCTAGCTTTTTGCTGAATAAGTGGAGATAGAAGTCTTTCATATTTGTCTGCCCAGGCTGGCTTTGAATCTCAGTGCTCAGTAGCTTGAATAGCTAAGGTTATAGATGTGAGCCACCAGAGTGCAGTACACAGTGGCTTCTCACTGCATCAAAACTACCAAGTTCCAATTCAGGATAAAAAAGGGAAAAGACAGAGAAGAACAAAAACTAGAAAGAGTAGTAAGTTCCACATTTGGACAACTTGTCTGAATTGCTCACATACAGTAGTGCAAGGGAATCATTTCAATTTATTGATAATGAAATGAATAATAAGCAACAGAGGGTGACCTCAAACATTTCTCCTTGGCCTTTAATAGTGGGTGTGAACTTCTAATTTGTTCTGAAATCGTTTAAACTCTGAGGCTTCACACTGTTGCTGGAAAATTATAAAGCCACATTGGGAATGTGATACATCCTGTCTCCATCCCTTCTCATGGAATCTCTTTCTGAATGAATGACAAAAGCCATTCCTCACATAAAACAATAAGCTCTGTGAGGCTGTGGGGACATTTCCAACTACCTACCATGCTAATTATCCCAGGCTTGGCCTAAAAGAGACAAATGATTAATTAGTAATGTGTAGGGATGTCTACTGTCTTGGAGAGACTCGGTGAAAGGCATTGGTTTGGAAGCTTGGCTGTCCAGGGACTGGACATCATAAAGAACCTGTCGATGAGAGTTGCCTCACATGATGGGAGTCCTGTCTGCAAACTCTGCAGACTTTATTCACTAGAGAGAATGACCAGTCCACACTTTTCAAAATCTTGGGCTCACTCTGCCTGAAAGAAATCTTTGCAGGAAGTTTATTCACCATAATATACACCTGGAGCAGGTGGTGTACTATTTACATATTCTGCTTTCCCTTTCTTGTTAGGGCACTAAAAGTGCCTAGCTTGCCTGAGAAGCTCCCCCTGCAGATTGAGCAGGATTGGGTGGAGGCAGATGGATCTCTATGGATCTCCTTCTATGCTTCTGTTGGCCTTATGTCCTGAGGGCTTTCTAAGGCTTTACAAAGTGTTGGGGAGCTAATGCTTGGGGGATATCCCACAGGCAACTTTCTCTTGCCTCACTCTGACCTGTGCTCCTAGCCTCCTGCAGGTTGCCAGTGTTTTGTTTCATTATGTGGAAACACTCTCACTAAGCAGCAGCCCAGACTGGCCTTGAACTCGCAATCCTCAGCTGCCGCCGCATCCTCCTCCTCCTCCTCCTCCTCCTCCTCCTTCTTCTTCTGCCTTGGGGATTGAACTCTGGGCCTGGGTGCTGCCTCTGAGCTCTTCGGCTCAGGGCAAGCACTCTACCACTTGAGCCTCAGTGCCACTTCTGGTTTTCTGGTGGTTAGTTGGAGATAAGTGTCTCATGGGGGAATTTCCTGCCTGGGCTGGCTTTGAACCTCAATCCTCAGATCTTAGCCTCCTGTGTACCTAGGATTACAGGTGTAAGCCACCAGCCTGGCTTGCCTCAGCTTCTTGAGTGCTAGAATTACAGGTGTGTGCCATGCTGGACTCACCGGTGATTTTAATCTCTATTTGTCCTTGTCTATAAGCTGATCCAGACTTGAAGAAGTGACTTCTGTGATCTCCATGAAAATGACCTCTCAGGTTTGCTGACTACTTGGCATGGCCGATGTTCCCCTAGTGCCTTCTAGGGCTGTCACTGTTGGTTCTATGCTTCCCCAGTACTGTCCAGAGCACTAAAACAGATCCGTATTTGTAGATACCATAATCCTTTGACAGTTGACTCAGGCCCAAGAACTCTCCAATGACTTTGACAAAATTTTCCTATTATTGCACTGAGGTCCAAGCCTTTTCTCATCCAAATCTCTTTCTTCTCCTAGGCAGGCATGAGACTTGTCACTCCATCTAAACAGCTCTCCCATTTCTATTTTTAAGTCTGCCTCAGATTTCTTACATGTCAAATCATGTCTGTCTCAGAGATCTCATAACAAACCTGGCCTCCTTTCCTTCCTCTCTCTCTCTTCCTTCCTATATTGATGCTTCCTTTAGTCACCTTCCCCATACACTATTTATATGTACATCTTTGTCTTGGTCTTCGATTCTGTGGGATGCTACCTATATCGTATTCCATAGTTTTATCCATTTTGGATTTAAGAGGCAAGCCTAGGCTCTTAAATAATGATAATGCCTAGACTTAGTCTAGGCTCCAGAGATTTCTATTGGGAAACCCACTTTATGTTAGTCTTAATATTAAATATTAATATTAAACTTTTAGTATTTTTATTTATAAAAATACATCTAATGGCAGTTGTGGTATTTCTTGTGGTCTCAGCCTCAGGTTTTTATACAAACATATTAAGTCATGCTGTACTGTCTCTTCTCACATCAATGGAGTATCCAAAATCTTTGACTGTAGTAGACTTGCAAATTAGTTACTGAGCAATAGCCCATTTGTCAGTAAGTGCCTTGCATGAAGCTTATCCTTAAGGAGAAAAGAAGCCAGAAAAGGTCTACATGGAACAGATCCATGGGTATTGACTGGACATCTCCCAAGATACTCATGATTATATCGCACCTTTTAAGGT
The DNA here is from genome assembly GCF_000151885.1 of Dipodomys ordii. NCBI lineage: Eukaryota > Metazoa > Chordata > Mammalia > Rodentia > Heteromyidae > Dipodomys > Dipodomys ordii. The sequence goes on along the minus strand of NW_012267229.1, from coordinate 371,393 downwards.
TCATTGAACTCTGGTTTAATTGTAGACTGTAAGGTTCACCAGAAAGGAAACCGTCACACGGTTCAGGCAGAAAAAGTTTATTGGGGGAAAGCAAACTGCAGGCCCACACAAAATGGAGGCACACAGAGACAGAAGGGAAGGAGAAAAAGAGAAAAGAGAAGTGGGGGTGGGGGGGGAGACTTATGTTTTGCCAGATTATATAGGGAAAGGCAAGAGGTGGGAACAGAACTGATGCAGAAGTGATTTCAGGGCCTGGGGAACCTCTCACTGTCAGAAGGAGGAGTGACCAGGGCAGTTCAGAAAATGACCTCCTTGCACAAGGAAGGGACCTCAGAGCCTGGAATCCTTTGCTGACTCGCAATCAGGTGATTGACAGTCAGGAAGAGGAAGGAGGGAGGGGCTGTTCTTTTGGCAGACATAACATACATATCAAAGTGGCCAAAATAATTTAACCATACTGCATAATTTCCTGATGACAAATTTTGAGCTCTCTTTTAGTACTATACCTGTTTGATACTTAAAGTTCCAAAATGCTGGGAATAAACAAAAACATAATGAAGAATAAGTATTGTATTTTTATAAGCTTATTTATGTGCTTTTATTTATGGCCTTTAGTTGTACAAAAGAGTAAATATAACCTTCTAAATAAAAAGAAATCAGAGTTCATAGGAAAATGAACTTTAGCAATACATTACCTGATATTAAATCTATAATTTTGAAACTATTGTTGATTAGTAAATATATATCTTCCTAAAAATTTAGGGAAGTTTATTTCTTCAGTAAGAACTAAATATTTACTTATGTGGCTGAGAGAGAAATACTAAACCCCCATCCCCTACTTTAAAAAATTATTAGTTTACATTAATGGAAAAAAATACCTCATCTTAATGTGACTGGCTTTTTCTCTGAATTGGCAACTGGCTTCTCCTTAATAAAGTGGTTGTACCATTAATGACCAGGAATATTTATACTGTTATTTTTCCTTTATTAATGAGAAAAAAAAAACTTTTTTTTGTTTGTAGGGAGAATATGAACCTTTATCTCTACCCTTGTAAGGTTAGTACCTAAAGCTTGTGAATGAAATTGACACAAGATAGAGTAATAAGAGAAAAGGCTCAACTTTTACATATTCAAGTGCTTCAACAGAAAAGAAGCAAAAACTTAAAGAACGAGCTACACCTGACATTGTCAGAGACCTCCATGGTGACAAAGGATGGACAGGTTCTTGGGCCTTCACCCATAACTTTCATCCATGACAAGGATGGGAAGTATCACTCCTTACCTTCCTACACTTTTATCACAAGGAGCAGGTGCCTTTTTAATGGTCAGGCTGGTACCATAATATCTTCAAGGACAAACTGTACACTGATCTGTAAAATACACAGTCAAGACTAGTAAGAAATTATTACATTCTAGTGCGCTGTAGCAAACTAATAAAAGCTGTCTCTTTCTTTTGGCTAAGGGCAGTCTGACTTATCAGTGCTGATCCTTCTCTCCTTGAGGTAATCTCCTTCCCATTAAACCTTTGCTTTTGTTTGCAATCGTCAGCTTGGTTTCATTTCTATTATTTCTTTTTTTGTTTTGTTTTTGTTTTTTTGGGGGGCGGGTCCGGTCATGGGCCCTGAACTCTGAACCTGGGCGCTGTCCCTCAGCTCTTCAGCTCAAGGCTAGCGCTCTACCACTTGAGCCATAGCGCCACTTCTGGCTTTTTTCTTTTTGTTTATGTGGTGCTGAGGAATCGAACCCAGGGCCTCAGGCATGCAAGGCAAGTGCTCTACCACTAAGCCACCTTCCCAGCCCCATTTCTATTATTTCTATGTTAGTTCTAGGTCTGTCATCATGAGGAGAAGGGAGAAGAATGTATGCCATTTCTTTGTGTGTGCAAGTACTGGGGCTTGAACTCAGGACCTGGGCACTCTGCCTTAGCTATTTTAAGATTAGTGCCCTACCACTTGAGCCATAACTCCACTTTCAGCTTTTTTGTGTATGGTTGATTGGAGATAAGCGTCTCAAGGACTTTCCTGACTGGGCTGGCTTCACACCTCCATCATCAGAGCTAGCTTCCTAAGTAGTCAGGATTATAGGCATGAGCCATGGGCATTTTGGCTTTATCTGTCATTTTAGTGGAGGGAAATAAATAGTGAAAAAGCAACAAAATATAGACAAAGTTATACACTCTGGACTTCTAGAGTGAGAAATGGTGGCAACATGAGTAGGAAATCCATGTAAGAAATTAGTTGAAGATGAAGGTATTTTAGTAGCACTTGTGTATATAGATTTACACTGAGGAGATCATTCATCTCAGAGGGGAATAGTCAGCTCCTTATCCTAACACAGACAATTTACCTCAAAGGAAAATATCTCCCGAATGGAAGCAGATTAGAGAAGCCAAAGACTATTCTCTATGTCTATTGTTCCCCAATGTTCTTAACTCAAATAACCCATATGTCAAAGTGGTATGTTTTGAGGTAACATATTCTGATCATTCTCAGTTTCAAAGACTCCAGAGGATATAAGAGTAACAATGTAATCAGTGGGTAAAGGATTACCATTGCTTGATCAAACCTCAGAATGGAAGAAAAAACTCAGAATTACTCACTAACCAGGACCTGAAAACACAGGAAACAGAAGTAATATGTGTTTGCAATTTCTATGTTGTATATTATGGAAGAGAAATCAAAAACTTCAAATGCCATGGTTAAAAGGGAAAGCTGAAGGCCTTTCCTACCACTCACTAGTTCTAAAGGTGAAGACATAGGAGTCTGGACCAGTTAATGTCCACAGTGACCTGGATGCATGAATAGCTGAGTGTAGAGCTAAATGCTATTATCCATATGTGTGAATTAGGAGAAGCTTACAGAGGAAAAGAAGAGAAATTTCATTCAAAATTGTTACTGGATGAAGTTTTTAGGGATGAGAGTGTCCTGTACAGGTCTTAGTTCCTAGTCTTTTGGGTTCTGAACAAAAAATTGAATAGGACACAATAGATAAGTAGTAGTGAAGCCTAAGTTTATTGAATGTAAAATATCCTAGAGCGAATGCAGTAGTGGTGGGCTGAGCCTCAGTGCTATAGCACAGAGGGCAACACTGATTCCTGCTTTTATGGGTAGAGACTAGGAAAAATGGGTGGTGCTGGGTATTTGGATAGAGCTACTCATGGATGTTAGGGAAAGGTTCTGCTTTGCTGGACAAATGTCTTGTTTACCAAAAAATGATACCAGTTAGGTTTACCACAGGAATTTTATCAGGTCTTAGGACAGTCTTTTGGAGGGATCTTAGGAAGTTCCTTAGGCAGAAGAGGACCTATGGGTGGATCTATGGAACGGGTTTTCTAATGGCCCTTCAACTATGGATCCTGAGCTGTCCTTCTGTTGCCCTGGCAACCATGGACTCTGCCTGCCCACAGATGGCTTAAACTGTGAGTGGGTGATCTCTCCTAAGGAGTGTCACTGAAGAGTTGCACCATTAAACCAATGGTTCCAAGAGGTCATCAAGGATTTCCACCCTTTTTTGGCTATCTGGCTAAAATCTTCAGGTTAATTCTTTTGTGGTTCTCAAATAGTGTCTCACTTCTATACTTCGTTTGCAAATGTAATTTTTCTGTGGAAAAAAAATAAGTCCATTTACTCTGAGGTTCTTTCCTGTGGCCAAAAAGAAGCCCTCCTCCCAAACTCCTCCCAGACTTCAATATATCAGCAGAGATTATGTCATTTTTCCACTCCTTACAGCCCCTTTGGCCTAGAGAGAGTGTCACCTGTTTTGTGTGCATAGTTTGTAAAGGAGAGTAAACACATGACAAAGTAAATACAGGAAAGTAAAGAACCAACAGGAGCTCTGGAATGCAAAGTAAGGTTGCCCCATAATCTGGGAACAGGTAGTTGGAAATTAACAGTAATGTTTTAGATGAGTAACTATTTTTAAATTATGACCTCAAGTCTATACTTAGGTTCTTATAAAGGAAGCATACATTAGTAATTCATTTAGATAAACTTCATTCTTAGAGACCTTGTGGTTGATGACAGTATAGACCTTCCAGGTTCTACCACTATGAGGACAAGGGGGCTGCTACCTTACCAGCTGCAGTTTTATCCTTGAGAAGGGATCTTCTGTGCAGAGTCCATTAGCGTGACTCTGCTTTGTACATAAGACTTAATTCTGGTGCTCTGTCCTCCTAAAATACCTTCAAGTAGCCTTTAATGACTATGTGGGTTTTTCAACGATATTTATCTTGGGGTAGAGATGGCCTTGGCTTTAGAACTTTAGAAATAATACTGAAAAGGTATACAGAGCAAAGGAATATACTGAGAAGGTATACACAGCATTGGCATAAACTGGCATAAATCTGGACACACAGACTAGTCTTTGATGGGCTGGGTTTTTCTGTTAGCACCTCTTACTAAAACTGGAATATGAACTAATATTGCTACAAATATCCACAGATAAGGTCAATACTACAATGTTATCTTGTCCATGTCAAAGGCAGTTGCCTTGGGAGTTAATGTCTAGATGAACAACATACCTGAGAATCTGAGAACATACCAAGCTGAGAAGCTGGCTCTTGCTCCCTTGGTCCTTTCCTCCATTGCTTAGTCATCCTGTGTCTTAGGGCAGGGCCTTGTGAGCTAATGTAGATCAAAACTGAGAAACCTGCTCAGAGAGAGCAGGTTTTCTTTGACATATCCCACCTGTAAGCCCACTGCCCCAACATCACACTCTGAATTCCCCAGCCTTCCCCTTGGGCTGTGCAGACATGGAGAGTGATGAATGTGTTGGGCTGTAGGAGCTCTGCAGAGCTCTGTCTCCTGGAGGAGTTTGGCTCCTTCTTTTCCCTTTAGTGGTAATTGGATGTCAGGATAACAAATGGAGGGTGGGGAAAGGAAACTATGGCCTTAAAATTTTAGTTTGAGAGTTTGTTTTTCCTAATGGTTTATTTATTTATTTTTAGATAATTTGGCAAGAGAAGAAAATGTATCCTAATTTCTCAACTACAGTTACTAAAATTTCACTTTGTGGAACTTGACATAGACACTTCGGAAGAAGGACTTCCAAATCTGACAATAGGGAACCAGAATGAATTTGAGACAGTGGTTAAAACACTTTCTTACAAGTTTGTTTATTTATTTATCATTATGATCCTAAGATGGTCTCCTGGATTTGTATGCAAATATTAAAATACTTGTCCTACCTATAGTAGCATATGGGACTTTGGTTGTTTTATGCTGGCATCTTCTATCTCCTGCCACAAAACCCACTCTTTCTCTTAGGAAACTGCCTCCAATTCAACTGAACTCTTCATTGGGTTTCTGGTGAAGATCCTCTCATCTACCTCTAGGTTTGGTTCAGTGCATTGATTTCCACTGCTGGTAATCAATATATTGTGTGGTTTTCCAAGGAAATTCCTCCATCAATGGAATTAGGACCACAGCCAAGCCTAACTACTTCATTCTGGGACTCCTTTTTGACAACTTTGCAAAGAGAAGCCCTCTTTATGATGGCTACCTGTAAAAATGGTGTAAGTCTACAGGTATAGTGACCAACATGAGCATTATGCCAATAAAAGGGAAATAGAAATGCTATTGAGGAAAGAGAAAAAGGGACCATCATAATGTTTGAGTTGTAGGATGCAACCATATATGCCATCTGACTGTAAAGTAAGCCAATAGATTCCTTTTTGTTTAAATGTATTGGAGTTAGATGAGTCTTACTTATAAATGAAAGAATTCTAATGCAGTCAACAAGTTAAATCAATTTTAACTTCAGGTCTTTATCTCAGTCACACCTATTATTTAACCTTCTTTGTTGCTCCTTTCTGATTATAAGCCAGCACTATGGTCTGCTACAAGCTTCAAATAGTATACCCTCCAGAGAGTATACTATTCCTTCTTGGGGTAGCATATTATCCAGAGTGTAAGAATCTTTATTTGGGAAGACTTTTTATTCTGCCAGTCCTGGAGCTTGAACTCATGACCTGAGCACTGTCCCTGAGCCATTTTTGCTCAAGACTAGCATTCTACCACTTGAGCCACAGCACCACTTCCAGCTTTTTCTGCATATGTGCACTCTACCACTAAGCCACACTCCCAGCTCTTTCTGTTATTTTTTAAACTTCTTGTTGAAATCACACATGATTTATAAAAAATAAAATAAAATTAGCACAAAGATTTATTGCATGAGCTAGGAAGGTGGCTCAGTGGTAGAGCACTTGCCTTGCATGCCTGAGGCCCTGGGTTCAATTCCTCAGCACCACATAAGCAAAAAGAAAAAAGCCGGATGTGGTGCTGTGGCTCAAGTGGTAGAGTGCTAGCCTTGAGCTGAAGAGCTGAGGGACAGCGCCCAGGCCCAGAGTTCAGGCCCCACGACTGGACCAAAAAAAAAAAAAAGATTTGCTGCATACCCTTCACCAAGTTTCTCCAAATATTATCATCTTACCACAGATAAAGGGTTAATGTCAGCAAATTAATATTAATCCAATACTGTTAACTAACCTACAGACTTTATTCAAATGTCACCAGCTATTGCACTAATGTTCTGTGCCTGGTCAAGGTTCAAATTCAGGATCACATATGACATTTAGCTGTTACTTTAAGTATGATGGATTCAGTGTAGCAGCATTCATCACCAATCTTAGTTTTTTCATGGCATGGCCTTGACACTGTTGGAGAGCACTCAATATAAATTGAGTTTTTACGCAATTTCCCTCATATTTGGGTTTGTACAATGGTGACTAAATTCACGTAACACATTGTTGGCAAAAAGAACACAGCAGGGGTATCTTTCTTTACATGCTTCATCAGAAAGTACACCGCAGTGCACAGAATGTGTCAACAGAGATTTCTGTGAAAGAACAAATATTTTAGGTGTTGGGTACCAAACAGAGTCTTTGTAGTTTTCTTTGTGTTTGTGGGTTGTATGTATATGAAATAATGAAAGCCAAAGACCTATTTATGGCTCCTGGCTGTATAGAAATAGGCTGAAGGCTGAATCTAGACCATGGTCCATAAAACCTCCATTGTAGAAGAAAGAATTTGGGTAACTGGCATGCTTCTATGTCAACATCTCTTCACATGTTGGCTTTCTACTTTGCTCAGTAAAAGCTTTAGTCCTTACCTAACAACAACAACAACAAAAACACAGAAAAACAAACAACCCCCCCACAAGCCAGAAACAGAACTAATGGGTGTGTGGGGGTATGTGTGGCACACCCACCCACAAGAGATTTATTTTTTAGAATTTGGGTCTCATAATTATGGAAGGTGACAAGTCTAACACCTGCAGCACAGACAGGGTGGAGAGCAGGAAAGCACTGGCATTGCAGCTGACGTTGACATACATCTGCTGACTGAGCTGTCTTTTAGCTGATCTCAGCTAATAACCCAAAATATAAAGGATGATTTGCTTTACTCAAAAGCTACTAGTTAAATATTCATTACATCCACATTACGCTTATAGAAACATGAAGAATAATATTTGATTAAATATGTGGGAACTATGGCTTAGCCAAATTGAAACATAAACCCCTGGAAAAGCCGTTGGGGCCCTCTTGGTTAAGGCCGTTTCCTTTTCCTACCACTGTCCCATTTGATAATGGTGCTCAGTCTAGACTCCAAAAACTTTCTTGTGTATTAGAATCACCTGAAGGGTTTTCTAGGCTCCATACCCAGACTTTCTTACTTAGTGGGACTGGGGTGGTTTCTAAGATCTTGAAAGCCTAAAACATTTCCCTGTGATAGTAATGCTGCCAGCAAGGGGCTCACACTCACTCAGCACTACTGGTATGGTCCTCTTGCCACCCAGGACCTTCCTCTAGATGCCTTGTCTTCCAGGAAGAATCTTTCTTCCAGGGTCTGCGTACAATTTGCTGTGTATATGTACTTAATAATCAATGTGATTATAAAAAGATTGAATGAGTAAAGAAAGACCTATTTTGTAGCATGTATTGCTCTCCAATGTACAACTTTTCTTCTCCAATATGCAATTCCTCCTCCTCCTCCTCCTCCCCCTCTTCCTCCTCCTCCTTCTCCTCCTTCTTCTTCTCTTCTTCTTCTTTTCTTCTTCTTCTATCTTCCTCCTCCTCCTCCTCCTCTTCTCCTCTGTCTCCTCCTCTCCCTCTCTTCCTTTCTTCTTTTTGTGCTGAAACTGAGTCTAGAACTCAGGGCCTTACACACTCACTTGGATTCTCTACTCAAGGCTGACACTCCACTACTTGAGCCACAGCTCCACTTCAGGCTCTTTACTCTTTAATTGGAGATAAGAATCAACCAGGTTTTTCTGCCTGGACTGATTTTGAACTGAAATCTTCACATCTTTGCTTCCTACGTAGCTAAGATTATAAGCATAAGCCACCAGAGCCCAGCCTATAATGCTTCTTAACTCATTTTGAACTAACATTTTCCCCTAAATCCATATTCAGCTAGCCAATGTGAGCTAGCTCAGTGAACCACCACTTGGGTGATATCTTCATTTCTTTGCTCAATGCTCTCCTTTGAAGAGCTTTTCTAATCTTCCCCAATCATTCTCTCTTTCATTAGTTTATTACATTTATGTCTGTCATGACAGGTTTATATTTTTATGTTTCCATTCTTCCTTACTAAGTTGTTATTTGCTTTCAAGAAGGTAAGCTGGGGCTGGGACAGTGGCTCAGTGGTAGAGTGCTTGCCTTGTATACATGAGGCCCTGGGTTTGATTCCTCAGCACCACTAATCAGAAAAAGTTGAAAGTGGTGCTGTGGCTCAAGTGGTAGAGCACTAGCCTTGAGCTGAAGAGCTGAGGGACAGTGCCCAGGCCCCGAGTTCAGGCTCCACAACTGACAAAAAAAAAAAAAAAGAGAAAGAAAACAAAGAAGGTAAGCTGTTTTTCATCTCTTTCTATCAAGGGTAGAAAAGGATACATGTCAGGGAAAAGGCAATCCGTAACTACTTGCTTCATGCAGGAATGAATGCATACACTTATGTATTTGCTTATTGCCTTTCTCCTGCATTCTACACTGATATTTCTAGCTTGTTCCACACTGTTTCTTTACCCCTTGCATACAGCAAATAGGAAATAAATAATTCGTGGTAATTTAATAATCAAGTTGTGGTGAGCATCACACAAAATAATGATATATTGAAAGCTGCTAAGGATGTGTGAAATTATGATACAAATTTTTTAAAAAGCTGTAACCTTATCCAGATTGTAAATGGAAGAAAAAAATTGTACCACTAGATACAAGAGAAATCTGGAGCCGGGCATCGGTGGCTCATGCCTATAATCCTAGCTACTCAGGAGGCTGAGATCTGAGGATCACAGTTCAAAGCCAGTCTGGGCAGGAAAGTCCAAGAGACTCTTGTCTCCAATAAATCACCAGGAAACTGGAAGTGGCCTGTGGCTCAAGCGGTAGAGCTCTTGCCTTGAGCTGAAGAGCGCAAGGACAGCACCCAGGCCCAGAGTTCAAGCCCCAGGACTGACAAAAACAAAACAAACAAAAAAAAGAGATCTGGGAAGATCTCTCTCCTATTTTAAGAATCTCATTTTCCAATGGGAAGAAACAAACTTAAGTTAAACTTATGTCCTCAAGTTTCTTCCAGGGAAAACCCAAACTGAAGCACACAGTTAAGAAGCATGTTACTGCTTTTGCTGACTACTCTTTAGGAGTCCGTAATTGAAGAAGTTCTGACCTTCACACACGTTATGAGAGCACAATACTGATGGGACTAATAATCCATGAAACCCAAAGGTGGCAAAGAATCCTAAGCATCAAGACCCAAACACATAGTTCTTTCTATTTCTCTACAAGTTGGTTTTGTCAGCTGATGTCCCTGAAAAGGCAAACTGTTCAGGGAGCCTGGTGGGTGTCAGTTCAAGAAATATGGGCAACTCATCTGCATATCTTTTAGTGACCTTCCAGAATGACAGCCAAGCCACCAACGCTTCCCTGTTTGCAAATGATAGAGATCTTATTCCTGGGGACGGCAGGATTGATGTGGCAGCCGCAGTACCATTAGACCTGGAAGATGTTCTGTTCTCATTATTGTCTCCTGGCAACATAGCACCAGATGCTGCTGTGAATATTAATGATCCTCATTCACGTAACCTTTAGTTCCTTCCTCTGCTTGGAGCAGGCTGCAGCCAGGGACTGCTGCTATCTGCTTCTACAGTCTCCATCTCAACAAATCTTTTCTTCTCTCCGTTTGAGAAAAGAATTATTAATGAGATTTTTATCAAAGGAAAGGGTTTCTACCTCTCTGTAGAGATGCTCACTTTCCAAGCCATATATCCCATTTCCTATGAAAGATAACAGCACTTCTGTTCTGCCGGGACTCATCTGTGATTGCTTTCATGGACGTTATCTCTGGGTTGGAATATGTAATTTGTCTAATGTGTTTGCTTCTTCATGTGTGGGGTTTAAAAACAAACACAATTGGGCAAAAGGGGAAATTAAATATTACTAAAATCTCAATGGGCTTCATACTTCTTATCAGCTTCCAACAACCTTAGAGATGGAGTAAAGTATGCAATAACAGCTCACACCAGACTATGTTTGATGTCTAGCTCTTCATCTTCTCACACTAGTACATACCATTAGAAAGGCAAAGCATAGCCAATTGCTTCTGCTTCCTGGGGCTCTTTGTTTTCTTTCTTTAGAGCCTGTAACACATTGACCAGAGGTTATTTTGGAAGGCAGTTCAAAGCACTGAAGATGGTAAGCACTTTCTTTGCCTTTTCTCCTTCCCTTTATTTCTTCTTTCCTCTAATTTACAATAAGAGGTATAGGAGTCCTTGTCTACCCCGAAACCCTGGCTCTGCTGTTGATGTGTTATGGGATTCCTAGTGAGCTCTTTGACCTTGCCGAGTCACGGTTTCATCTCTGTAAAAGCACTTACTGTACCCCAATGGTTGCCATATAAATTGACAATGTAAATGAAATGCTTAGCTCTGATGCATAAGGAGAATGGAATAAAATGGTGGCCTGATATGGTAGGTTGTTATAATCAATGGCCCTCAGTGAGACATGCTTCTATGTATGGGTATTATTTAAATTGATCCTAGACATGGCCGTGAAGTTATTCTTGCTAATGAGACATCAACACGTGTGACTGAAGAAGTGACTTGCGCTTCTGAGCCTTCTCCCTGGGGATTGGTGCCACCATTACATAAGGAAGGTTAGTCTTCTACCCTTGAGAATGAAAGAATATGTGGAGAGAGGCCCAGCAAACCCTGAAGCTCGATAAAGAAGCTCATACAAGACCAGCCTGGGGCAGAGAAACCACACAGCCATCCAAAAACTATGAAAACTTATAAAAAAAATTTAACCTCCCAAACTTTGGAATCATTCAAGGCTAACAGATTAATAAGTTTCTGGATAGCTTTGTAAGTGTTGTCATATTTAAAATACACGATAATTCTGAGGGAAGGGTAATTTTTAATGATCCTACAGAGGATAAGTGCAAGCTCAAGGATCCTAGGCGAGTGACTCTGCCTCTGTCAAAATCTCCAGGGTAATGGCGGAGGGGGCATTCAAGATGTATGGTGGAACAAGGTTTCAGAGGGAAAGTATCTTTTCATTTAGATCCTATATGTTGGATGGCTTGGCTTTTCTAGTTTTTTGGTGGTGGTTGTTGTTGTTGTTTTCCTTTATTTTTTGTCAGTCCTGGAGCTTGAACTCTGGGCCTGGACATTGTCCCTCATCTTTTCAGCTCAACACTTACGCTATACCACTGGAGCCACAGTGCCACTTCCAGTTTTCTGGTGGTTCAATGGAGATAAGAGTCCCATGGACTTTCCTGCCGAAGGCTGGCTTTGAACCTTGATCCTCAGATATCAGCCTCCTGAGTAGCTAGAAGTATAGGCGTGAACCACCAGCACCTGGCTGGAATTGGCTTCTCAAATGTGCAGTTAAGGAAGCATGGTTTGAGCTGAGAAAATGAGCCAATGAACCAACCCATCTTACCTCTCATCCTGGCAACAGTTTCTGGTCTGATGCTGCTGGTCCCTCTGGGTGGCCTTGTTGGTATGCTACAGTCACTTCCCAGGTCAACAGAGGAAGAGAAGCTCCTGAAAACAGCTATTCTTGAGAGCAATAGGCTGTTTTGTTTTTGTTTTGCCTGTCAGTGGAATACCTTGTAACATAGCCTAAATGGCCCACAAATTTAAAACATTAGAAAAACATTCTTTTAGGTTATACTTTGTGGATTTTAAAAGTATCTTTAAAAATTCAGATATGAAAGCCAGGTGCCAATGGCTCACTCTTGCAATGCTAGCTACTTAAGCTGAGATCTAAGGATCTCAGTTTGAAGCCAGCACAAGCAGAGAAGTCTATAAGATTTTCATCTCCAATTAATCACCAAAAAAGCCATAAGTAAAGTTGTGGCTCAAGTGGTAGAGCACTAGCCTTGAACAAAAAGGCTTAGGAATAGTGCTCAGGCACTGAGTTCAAGCCCCAGGACCAGCACACACACACACACACACACACACACAAAACAAACAAAAAAACCCAAAGGTTTATTATCTTTTGCACACCATGCTTTTGGACACCATGCATTTATATACTAAAAAGGTAGTTAAACATTGCTTTGTCCCAGTCAATCCTTGGTTCACTCCACAAATTATACCCAAAGGGACTAGACTGCAGTTCTGAGAGTCTGAAAACTAGTGATGGGCAGGACTTCTCTGGCCAGGAAAATTCCTCTCCCAATTTGCTCATGAGAATAAACCCCTTCCACCTACCTCTGTTGGTTAACCATCTTTCCTGTTCTATGCAAGAACTAGATTGTTTTGCATGTTTCTGGAGGCAAATACAGGAAGGTCTCTGCAACTATGCACAGTGATCCTGAATACACATAAGCTACTACATCTGGATGAAGTATCACAGTAGGACTTATAAAAGTAAAAATCTTAACAGGAATATCTAAATAACTTGGTTTCAAAGTCAGACTCTACACTTTTGAAGGCTATGACAAATTTCACATTCGTTTATTCCACTAGCTTTGTGTGTGTGTGTGTGTGTGTGTGTGTGTGTGTGTGTGTGTGTGTAAAACATGCCACCAGGAGGCTGAGAGCTGAAAGCCAGTCCAGGCTGGAAAGTCTGTGGAAATTTTATTTGCAATTAATCACCATAAAAGCTGTAGGTAGAACAGTAGATCAAGTAGTAGAGTGCTAGCTTTGAGCAAAAAATACTCAAAGACAATTCCTAGGCCATAACTTCAAGCCCTAGGACTGACACAAGAAAGAAAGAAGAAAGAGAGAGAGGGAGGGAGGGAGGGAGGGAGGGAGGAAGGGAGGAAGGAAGGAAGGGAGGAATGAAGGGAGGGAGGGAGGGTGGAAGGAAAGGAGGAAGGGAGGGTGGAAGGAAGGGAGGAAGAAAGGAAGTAAGGAAAGAAAGGAAGGAAGAAAGGAAAAAAGGAAGAAAGGAAGGGAAGGAAGGAGAGAAAGGAGGAAAGAAAGACAGAAAGAAAGGAAGAGAAGGAGGAAAGGAAGAAAGAAAGAAAGAAAGAAAGGAAGGAAGGAAGGAAGGAAGGAAGGAAGGAAAGAAGAAGGAAGGAACATTTTCCTCTAAGAGAATTATAGCCTTTCCTTAGGGCTATATGGCTTGTGATATAGTTGGGTTTCAGCTCCACGGTATCACTTTTTATTTTCTAGTTCTGAATTTGAACTCAGAGCCTCATACTCTCACTCAGTTAGCTTGCTCATGGTTGGCACTACCACTTGAGCCCTGCCTCTTGCTAGATTATTTGCTCCAATTGGAAATGGAGCCTACTGCACTTTTCTGGGCCAGTCTGGCTTCAAACTCTCACCTTCCAGATTTCAGCCTTCTAAGTAGCTAGGATTACAGGTTACTGATATGTGAGTTCCAACTCAATTTGAGATTGTCACAAGATTGTCCTTCTAGGCAACCTATGCAACTAGGAGGCCATGGCTACTGTCTGTCCTCATTGTTCTCCAGACACAAATGTTGTGGACGAGGCAGTAATTTGGCTGGTTTATGCATGAATTCAAACAAATTGTGTCTATCATCTGGGATATGATCTTATTACTTGCCTTTAAAAATTAACCAAATAAAATGCTTAATTTAAGGAGGAGAAAAAAAAGAAGTCTAAATGTTCTTAGTGTTCTCAGGTACAAGAAAACTCAACTTCTGATTTGTGCTGCTTCACTAAAAGACATTATATTTTATTAATGTGTTTTGCCCTTTCTCCAGAGCAATTGACTATATCATATGTCATAAGACAAAGTCACATTTATTCCCAATAATTTAAAGCTCAAGTTTGAGCCAAAAGAACCCAGAAAGGGGAAAAAATGATTTCTTGCTACTGTCAAAATGAATTGCACTGTTCCCAAGTGGGGACATGACCCTTTAGACCAGAAGGATACACACATTTACCCAATGAATGGAAAAATAACATTGAAATTATGTCTAGTTCATTTTCTCTGGCTTTGATTAGAGATTAAATAATTCCCAAAGAATGGTGAAAGTGAGAAAATATACATTCCCCATGTGTTCGAGCAGATGGTGTATGGAAATTCAATGAACTGATGACAAAATACATACCCATAGTATCGACACTTATTGGTGTAAGGAGAATTCTGAAGATCTAATTGGTCTTGATAATGAACAGACAATCATTTGGCTTCATTATTTTAACTGGAAATGGAAAGAGAACTTGCTCCCTGGTTTGAGAAAAGAATTTTAGAACTACCCAGACACTTCCTGCAATTGCACCATTACTTTCAGTGAAAATGGCAGGTCAGGAAATCTTCATTTTCATATGCCATCGCTAAAACAGCAAACACTGCTTTGCCTTTTTCTCTGTCAGATACACAAACACACACCTCTTAGTCCATCATAATTTAACCTAACAGTTAGCTTCATTCAGCCTAATTGTCCCTTTTATAGTGGAGAAATGAGTGGAGACAAGATGTTTTTTCATCTATCTGAACTCTAAAAAGTTGAGACAGAGGAAGTGGTGCTGTGGCTCAACTGGTAGAGTGCTTACCTTGTGTTGAAGCTGAGGGATAGCGTGCACCCAGGTCCAGAGTTCAAGCTCCACAACCGACAAAAAAAAAGTTGAGACAAGCTCCAATTTAAGCTGTTATGCTTAATGGACACCATGGGTGGTGTGCCTCTATCCAATTCCAATCACCAATCTTCACTGGTTGAGGACCTATAAGGTCACTGCTCTATCTGATGACCTTCTCTTTTTCTTATGACTAGACCAGGTTAATTGGAGCATGACTTAGTGGTAAATATAGATGGGAGTTGGAGGATAAATACCACAGGTTCCTCATTCCTCCAGTGGTATGACTCTGAGGTGTGCTCTAGATGGTCTCTTCTCCTGAAGGCCCACTGAGATGGCTTGCTAGAGAAGACACCAGACATGTAGTTAAGTTTGTTCTCAGATAAACAAGGGACACTTTTTAAATTAAGTCTATCCTAAACATTAGACAGAACAATGTTATCCTAACAATTACAGATTGTTCACCAGAAATCAAATCTAACACACACACACACACACACACACACACACACACACACACACAAACACTCTATTGATAAGTAATTCTATCCCCAAAGGATTTCATGTCCACATGGTGACTGATTGATCTTATAGTTTGTTTGGAAATGCTTATCCATATCACTTCATTTCACTTACTGATGCTCCCTGGAATTCTGTCTGCCTTAGGTTCCAGGAACCTAAGGAACAGAGCCTGATTTGGGGATTCTTGCACATGTGATTCATTGAGGGTTTGTTTTAAGATGAAGCCTATAATAAGAAAGGGAAGCAGGATAGGTCAGGGGAACAAGCTGAGCATGGAGGTGGTATTATTCTGAGTCAGCTTGAACCTTATAGGCAGTTCTGGATCTTGACAGACATCATAGGGTTCTAAGACCTTGAGTTTGAAGAGTGGATCCTTTGCCCCATTCCACACGTCATTCCACCACTGGATAGAGAGAAATTGGCAAAGTCTTACAACCACCTAGGACACTACCCAAACAACTTGTTTGTACATTTTTGTCTTGGGGTATGTTTTGGGGAAAGTTGTCCCCCAAACACCAACCTATTAGTAATTGACAGCTCTCAGTTCCTCAAAAGTAATCATTTTCTTCAGGACTGTGGATTCTTGGAGTAATGGGCTGAAACTTATTTGACCAAGAAATATTTATTAAATTGTTGCTTGGCATCAATGGCTCATGCCTGTATGTATCCCTAGCTACTCAGGAAGCTGAGATCTGAGGATCACAGTTTGAAGCCAGCCCAAGGAGGAAAGTCTGTGATACTTTGATCTCCAAATAACCACCAAAAAGCCAACAGTGAAGCTGTAGTTCAAGTGGTACAGTGCTAGCTTTGAGCAAAAAAGCTCAGGGATAGTGCTTAGACCCCAAGTTTAAGCCTCAGGACCAGTGTGCTGGCACATGTGTGCACGTGTGTACACACACACACACACAAACACACAAAGTTATATAACATATGGAAGCAAATGAATACATCTTTGATATAAAGAGGAATGAAAATCATATGGTCATACGGTACATATTAAAATGTAATATACTGGACAGTATAGTAGGTTATTCATTTTCAAAATTCAATGAATAAAAATCACCAAGTTCATGTCTCAAAAGCATGTTCCTAACTTTGCTGGGGCTTTAGTCAATAAATAAAGCACAGGATCTCAGAAAGTTCTGCCGAGTGTCATGTCAGATGGCAACAGTCAAGAGATGGAAGTTGAGGCATGATGAAAATTTTATTTTTTGAAATACTCTCCCAGTGGTTTTTCCTTTTCATTAGATGGCTCATTGTGTCCAGGAAATGAGCAGCACTGTCAGAAATTTTGTGAAGGCCAGAAGATCCTCTTGTCAAAGCTACCATTGGTTAGGTCTCAAGATGCTGCCTTTTTTTTTTTTTTGACAGTCCTGCCACTTGAACTCAGGGCTTGGGCACTCTCTTTGAGCTTATTTTGCTCAAGGCTAGCACTCCACCACTGGAGTCACAGCGCCACTTCTGTTTATTTCTGTTTATGTGGTACTGAGGAATCAAACCCAGGGGTTCTTGCTTGCTAGGCAAGCACTCTACCACTAGGCCACATTCCCAGCCCCAACACTGCCTATCTTAAAGAAGCTGCTCAACACAGCTAACTGCCGTGTGGGCACCAAATCTTGAGGGAATGGACACCGGGACAGGAGGAACTGCAGATGGAACACTAAAGCAGCAAGTGTCAATGCATTCAGTTTGAGAGGGGACAGTACAGCGCAGCCCATGGAAGGCAGAAGCAGGAGACATGGACACAGGACTTGAGCGGAGTTCACTCAAGTAGAGTTTTCAAAACATTAGAGGCAAACACACACACACACACACACACACACACACACACACACACACAGAAACACTGTTGAACAAAGAAAAGTCACCAATGCCCATCTTGGCCAGAGCCATGTTTCTGTGTCATCGTTTTCTATAAAGGTGGAATGGGATTTAAGAAGCTGAATTGCCCTTGACTTTCAGGGACAATGGTTAGCTTGTTCTATGGTCATTCCACCTAATATCCCAACTATTTCACTCATGACACATCATCCTAGCCAATGCACATGCTTTCCTTTTGTTCTAGTGATGTAAAAAAATGCAGACCTTCAAGACTGGTCTGAAGGTACCAGCGAACAAGTATTTCCAAATCTTTATGCTTCCATTAACATGTATGCGAATGAGCTCTCTTTCATCATTTTCTTGAGATTGACTACTACCATCAAAATTTCTGCTGAAGCATAGATCATTAAGCCTTCTTGGGCCTTTGTTGTACTATCTAAAGCAAATGTGATCCCAGTTTTCTTCATTCAGATTTCCAGCCTCAACTTTTTACAGTAGGATGCCAAGCCCATTGATTCAAGGGATATCCAATTAGGTGGCTTCACTTGGACCCATCAAATGTGGTGCTAGTGATGGATGAGCATATGATAGAAATCACTAGGCTACTTCAGTAGTAGAGGGTTACAGGCAGCTTTTTCTAGAAAAGGATGGTTTCCTACTGCACAGACCCACCACTTTTCTAATCCTGCCCTCTTCCTTTATTTCCCAAAGTCATAGTCTCAAAGCAATCACTCAGTGTAACTTCTTTTCCCCTGTGCGGTTATTACTTTTGCCCCTTTCTGAAATGATCATCATCAACTGCTAAATTTCCATACTATTATAATTCTCAGAATATCTTAAACCTTCATTGAAGCATGAGTTTCCACCTTGCTTTCAGCCCAATCATCCATCAAGTCTGTTTAGCAGTTGCAACAATGGCTGGTTCATGATTTCACTCCTTTCATTTCTTTTGCTGCCCACCTTCTGGAAGCGACACCGGTGAGCAGTAAAATGCCCAAATAATGACAGACAGGTGGGGACAGATTGGAGGCAGAAGCCAGGGTGTTGAATAATGAGACTTTGAATAGCAAGACCTGACTTAACCAGAGATTTCCTGAGCAGACTGGAAGGGGAGGAAAGGACCCTGCTGGCTGGGAGCAAGGATGTTGATCCAAAGGGAGACACCACAAGATTCACTGGCCTTGGCAGGATTATAAAGGCTCCAGTTTCACTTGAATAAACTCTTCTTGAACACTGTCTCCAGTGTATTTCCACAAATTTGTTTTCTCAGAGTACTCAGAATTCATTTCTTTTTGGTTCTCCTCCTGCTCAAAGCAAGGAGGAACCCAAGGGATCCAGCTTCTCATTGTAAAATAAACACAATTCTTTTTGGACCAGCTGAGCCTGAAAGAAAATGAAGCCAAAGAATGAATAAGACACAAAGCTAAAGCAAATCAAATTGTTGTAAGACCTCTCTCACACTCTTCTCTCTGCCCTGGTTGAACACAAGTAGATGGATACATTGTCACTGATCTTAACTGCCAAGAATTGGTCTGCGTGATACTTACAATGCATTTTATTATAGGTTTGTTTTTAAAGACTTTTCTGTCTAAAATCATGGCCCTTCTCTTTCATTATCCTTAATCTCAATGATGGTTTAATAAAGATTTGCCCACAAAGCTGGCAATGACAGATGACATTATAAAAATGGACCGCCTCAGGGTTGTATTCAGCATCTTGGTTTTTGCCAGTTGATATAAATGATGAGTCTCAACCCCTCAACCTGACTCCATGCACTCTAATGATTCAGACCCTCTGGACTTGGCCAATAAAAGATGTCCTATCAGCCATAGCTGGGATTCAGACCTCAGCCATATGCTTCCCTAAGTCAAAGTATCTTCCTTTCTACCATTGAGAATGTCTTGTGACTGAGCTCAGCTTCCTCTTGCTTGTCCCACTGGTCTATTAGAGAAGCTGGTGTCTGGAATCTTTAGGTGTAACATGTTCAGTTCCTGAGTCAGTCCTGTCCAAGGGTAGACAGGCAGGCTCTCACTGGCCATATCCCATTAACGGAGAGAAAGAAACATCCCTTACCTTCCTATATTTTGGTATCAGGCCCGAGAAACTAATATAAGAGAGCTTAGTAAGAGAAAAGCATATACATTTTTGTTTAATATTTACAATATAATGACAAGCCGAAGAAGCAGTTAGGACTAAGATATTATACTTTTTAACGGAAGAAATGAGAAGTGTTCAGAGAGAGAGGGGGGTTTATATTAGGGGCAGTAAATTGTGAGACCATGACAAGAAAAAATATCTAGGGGAAACTAATGGATGACGAGGATTCTTGTAGCAGATTTGTTTGCATACATCCATTTGGCATGAGCTCTGGCTATAAGAATATCTTTCCTTTCCTGCTACAGGGAAGGCCCTTTTCTCATGGGTAGAAAAGTAGGCAGAATCCCTTCTTGCATCTGCTATTTCTCTAATTCTTTTAGCTCAAAATATGCAGGGCAACACATTTTGAAGTGGTATATTCTGATTCTATTCACCACCATCAGAGTAAGTGGTTGCTTTTATTGTCCTGGCCAAATGAAATCTCATTCTGATTGTGATTTGTATTTCCTTCTAATTAATCCCCCTCATTCATTCTTATTGCATTCCTTCTCTTTATTTTCTTTCTTTCCTTGCCTTTTGTGGTACAGAGGTTGAAACTTGAATATTAGGAAAAGGTCTCTGCCACAGAGCTACATTCCAACATATTGGATTTCTTCTTATACTTACTCTCTTATATGTAGGAATTGGTCGTGAAAGCAGATATTCTGAGGTTTTTTTTGTTTGTCTTTTGGTTAAATTCCCACACTAATACTTAGCACTGTATTATGGATTAAGTGGTCTTGAAAGAAGAAAAATAATTTGGAAATTATTTTGAAGTGTATTATTACTTTTTAATAAAAGAGAGTGGGTACCTGGAAGGGTGTAGAGCTGTTGTGACTGAAACAATGGAATGTGATAAAGGAACTGGGGATTGTGACATGAATCCAGGGGAAAGGAGTGGAGGGAATGGGGGGAAATGATGGAAGAGATGGCTCTGAGCAAGAAGAACTGCACACATAAATGTACCTGTTGAATTGTAACACCTTTGTATTATAATTAGAGGATTAAAAATAAAACAATAATACATGAGTACCCAAACCAATGTTCATTTAATCAGACTCCAACAGTAGCTCGCTTACCGCTTGGTGATGGTTTCATAAAATTGCAAACAAAGTGAGAAAATAGAGAATTTGTAAACTCATGAAAGTTGTTTTGATTGAATTCTGTTACATGAGCAGATAAGGATATTTTAACAATATCCACATCTGTCCCAAACTATTTTTTTCTTTTTCACATCTACCTCTTTTTCCAAATTTGACTCCACCCATTTCCCCAGAGTTTTTTTTTTTTTATTTGTGAACATACTGTACAGAGGGGTTACAATTACATGGGCAGGATAATGCATACATTTCTTACCAAGCATTGCAGCCTCCTCTGTTTACCCTTCACATCCCTTCCCAGCCTCCCCCCTTCCCCACCCCCGCTCCCCCCCCACCGACGTTGTAAAGCTCGTTTTCGACATGACAACTTGTACTTCTCATTGTTGCAACAGGTCCACCTGTATCCTTAAACAACTGGTTTTTCCTCATCTCCTCCACAAGTTATACTGACATCAAATATAGTGAAAGCAAGGGTTATACTGTGGGGGAGGGACATACAAAGCAACAAAGAAATAATCTTATAAATGCATTAGAAACACATGCATGAAAGAAAAAACATTAAAATACATATCTAAGGGTTCATTTTCCTAACATCACATTATCTGACCTTTTCATATTGCAAATAAGGGAAACCATGGGACCTATGTTTCTTTGGGCCTGGCTTACTTCACTTAATATAATTTTTTCCAAGTTTTTCCATTTCCTAACAAATTTCCCCAGAGTTCTTGATGATGGTTATCAAAGAAAAGTCAGTCTTGTACTAAATGAAGGCCATATTGAATGTTGAAAAGGCTGTCTTGTTTTGTTTTCAAATTCACAACACTCCAGGAAAGGCAGTTAGAAAATCACAAAATCAACATCTCTGGGATGAAAGCTATTGATAGACCATAAGCTAAGTTCCATGAACTTTCTCAGCCCCATCATTCATTTCTCTTCCCAGTATCCTCATACAGGATGCTTATCATTATCATTATTATTGCTTTGTTAGTACTGGTATCTGAATTCAGACCCTTGCATGTGCTAAGCAGGTGTCCTATTATTTCTTGTTTTTTGTTGTTGTTGTTTTTTTTGTTGGTCCTGGGGCCTGAACTCTGGACCTGAGCGCTGTTCCTCAATGTTTCAGCTCAAGGCTAGCACTCTATTACTTGAGCCACAGTGCCACTTCTGGCTTTTTCTGCTTATGTGGTGCTGAGGAATTGAACCCAGGGCCTCATGCATGAAAGGCAAGTGCTCTACCACTGAGCCACTTTCCCAGTCCGTGTTCTATCATTGAACTTTGACTCCAGATTTTTTTTGGACTGGTTATTTGAGATAAGATTTTACTTCCTGCCTGATAGAGTGCTTGAACCATCATCTATTTTAGGTTCCCTCATGGTAGCTAGGAAAACAGATGCATGCCACCATGCTTAGTTTCTTTGTGTTGAAATATAGACTCAAAAAAATGTTTCTGAGATAGAAGCTGGGAGCTCAGGCCCGTAATCCTAACTACCCAAGAGGCAGAGATGGGAGGGTGATGGTTTGAAGCCAGCTCTGGCAAGAAAGTCTGTGAGACTTGTATCTCTAATCACCAAAAATGCTGGAAGCAGAGCTGTGAATCAAGTAGTGGAGTGCTGGCCTTGAGCAGAACAGCCTAGGAATAGCACTCAGGTCCTGAGTTCAAGCCCCAGGACCTGCACCAAACAAAACAACAACAACAAACTTTTCTGTCTAAGCTGGTCTGGAATTGCAGTCCTCTGGTCTCAGCTTTCTATGCAGCTGTAATAACAGATGTGTGCCATTGTACCCAGCTATTCTTGAGAGGGGTCTTATGTGTTTATCTAGGTTGTTTGTGGCATATGTTTTCCTATATCTTAGCCTCCCAGGTCACTAGCATTGAGCCACTGGCACTCAGCTTTTGCAGAAATATTTAAAGATAAAATTGTGCAAAAAGTAAAAAATGAAGCAGAAATTGATGGATAATATGCTTATGTGGTAGGTGGGCTGTTATGTCTATAAGACTGGGTCAAATAGAACTTAAATTTTAATAGTTGTTCTAAAACTTTCTTGCCTCTTCTCCACATTCACAGCAATTTATAATTTTATTATACTTTTTTATTAGTCACTGTTTTACCATATTCTCGTCAGAGCTGGATCTTTTTTATTTTTTATTAATCAATCTAGTGGTTGGTTAATAGTATAAAGATCCATTCTGAGGTTTGCTCTATTATAACCAGTAAATTTGGTAAATACTAATAGCAATAGAGCTAAACATAAGTAAAAACACTCTGTGTTCTATTGTTTAAGTTAATCTTCTTTTCTGGTGTGTAGAAATATTTCAAATATTAGAGAGTGGAGGGTCATCAAATACCATTTATGATATTAAAATTTAAAAACCCAACTTATGTGTAATTATGGCATGGAATGGGATTACTGACTGCTGCTTTTCCAGGTGACAGCAATAAAACAGACAGGTGGTACGTCTCCAATCAGTAATTAAGGGTGAGTCAGATATCCAAGGTCAATTTGAAACTATCAATCATACTCAAAGCTATGTATCAAGTACATCTAGATTTTCAAGTCTATGCGATACATAGGGTCAAGAAGCAAGGATGTTAACTGAGACAATGAGTCCATTTCACTGGAAAATGAAGCAGGCAATTAAGTAGGCTATTAAGCAGACTCTTAGCTTTAGTAATTTCAGCAGCAAAGATGGAGAAAGCTAATATTTTTTTCTTTTTCTTCCCTTCCCAAATGTGACTACTAGAGATACTGGCTTATTAAAATAACACCAGTAACTGGGTGCAGTGGATTAAGCCTGTAATACTAGCTTTCCGGAGATCTGAGGGTGGTGGTTTGAAGCCAGCCCAGGCCTGGAAAGTTTGTGAAACTTTTATCTACAATAAAGCATGAACAAGTTAAAAGTGATGCTATGGCTCATGTGGTAAAGCCATCTTTTGGTGAAAAACATAAGGGATAATGCCCAGGCTATGAGTTTAAACCCCATTATTGGTACCACCCACAGGAAAAAAATTACTAGTGCCAGTGAGCTTATTAATAACAATCTCAATTGGCTTTCTAAAATTTCAAGATAAGAGTAGTCTTGCTTTAGTGCATATACATAAATATGTATAAATATAATACATTTCCTATTTATATTTCATTGATTTTGCAAATGCAATATGTCTTCTTTTGGATAACTATAGTGTTTTGTTTAAGCATAGTAGTAATATTTAAAGGCTATTAAAATGAGCCTTTGTATCAGGCTTTCAGCAAGGCCAAATAAAACAATAGATGCCAAACTCTCTCACATTTTATAGTAAGCTTCTAGGTCATCCACACAAAAGAATTGGTTGGTGCTCCAGCCAGTATTACCTCTTGGGTATAAAAGGGGTAAAGCAATTTTATTCCTTTTCAACTTTTACCAACACCTTGGAGAATGAGAATAGTTTAATCATATCCAGCCTGGTGGGAAGAATATTATTGGGAATTATATGAGAATTGGTGCTTAAGTAGGAAGGTAATAAACACAGAACCCACTTAAAACCCTTCTGGCCAAATTTCTCTGTCAATACATGAACACTATTTATTTTCTACATATTGTCATTATCCACCATTAGGGTTTTCTGGTTCACAAATGCACAAAATTTGTGACCAGTTTAGGAACACAGGTGGCATATCCAATATTTGCACTAATCATAATGGAGTCAGCATACATTAGGGCTGGATGATTCAAATATATTCATTCTTAGCAAGGGCATGAGCTGCAAAATCACTGGGGAGATCAATTGTAGAGATGCAGAGATGTTCCCAGCAGAGAATTAAGAACCATGGATATTCATAGCTCCATGGAATTTGTTCTTACTACTACTGGAGTATGAGTTATCACCCTGCTTGCTTAAATGGATGATTAGATTTTTGAACAGAAGCCCTGGCCATCATTTTAAAAGAGTCCTTGCCCCAAATTCAATTCACAGTGATGACTTTGGCAGGCACCAGGGAGGGAGCTGATGACCTACAATTAACTCCTTAGATATCAAGACACTGTGGCATCTATCTCTACCCCTAGCTGTGTGGATTAATAGGAAGATTTAGTCTAGGTAAACTAAAATGGAACCATTTTTTAACATGTTGAGTAATGCTGAAATTGAGACCAAAAGACTACCTCTGGCCAGTTTCCACCCACAATGTCAAAGTTGATTGAATGTGACCACTAACTGATTCATCATATGTCTTGAACTTTTTACAGCTTTTTTTCAGTATATAGAAGCCCTTTTGTAGGAAGGTACTGTTCTTACCAAATGTATATATCTTGAAGATGTTATAGTTTATACAAAGGCAGAAATCACTTAGGCTAATTACACGTTGGAAGGGTGTAATTAGTTCTGAAGGTCATGTAATAATATTGGCAAAATAGGAAGACACTAGGATATCTAAGCTTTCATAAGTGTTATATGGAAAAATCTTTGTGCTTACAAATATATACACATGCTCATACACAAATACACAAAAAACATACTAACACACTATAGGCAGAGACAGCCTTAAATAGAGGGGCTAAAAATTATATATAGTGCCTCTGCTTATCCCTACATAAATAAAAAAATAGAAGAAAAATGGTTACTGCTGACAACTGAATTCATAACTCAACAGATGAGGTCCCAAGTGAAAAGTTTTTTCTCAAAACAGAAAGAACAACATAGAAATAGAAATCACAGGGAAAACAAAGAGATTTGGAGGCCAGATTTAAGACTTAAGTGAGACAAATAGGCATTCCAGATGGAGAAGATGAACAGATGGAAGGAAGTTAATCACACTCATAATTGAAAACTTGGCTTATTTGACAAAAGACTTGGTTTGCTGATAAAAACAATGCTTACAGAATTCCAGATATGATTAATAGAAAAAGATACATACGTTAGCTAGCACATTGGGATAAAAGCATGAACTAATGATAAACAAATTCTCCTTTCCAAAGTGGATGGGTATAAAGTTATTATTAGCATCAAATTGTGGAATCATCCCTCTTAGAAGACAAGCCTTTATTGCCTATTTCTGCAACTTTCCAGGTCTAAAAGGGAATCTGGCTTCTTTTCTATTTGGCTTCATGCTGTGGATACATTGAAGATAAAAACAGATTCTTACACATCTTCTATTGATTGGTGGAATGTATTTGCTCTTCAATATCTGGGCTGGCATGATGCATGTTTAGCCAATAGAATGTGACTAAAGTAACTTTGTACCAGTTCTTGGCCTGGTTTTATGAAAGAATTAGGTGTTTCTGTTTCCTGCATGCTAGAATTTTTGCACATTGGAAACATTTGCTGCCATGCTGTGAATAGGGTCAAGCCACAGAAACATGGTATGGCTACGCTTTCCTGTTAATAGCCCAACTGAAATTAGTGATGAGAATTAGAATTATCTCCAATGAACTGCAAAGAATTAAAAAATATAATAGACAAATAATCCATCAAATTTTTACTACTTTGGACAACATCAGGGGAATCCTTTAAAAGAGGTACCATCTACTAGATTCTAATTGATTCTATTGTTTCCCCTTTCTAGTTAATCCTTCAAAACTGGATTACATATAATGTTTCTAGTGTATTTCAGGGGGCCTTGGAATATAGTACTTAATTGTTTCCTTTGTTAAGAACTAAGACTTTCATGTGGGTATTATAAAATGTAGGGGCCAATAGGTATCTATCAAAGATCAAAAAGACATTTGCTTATGAGAAATATGAGGAGTCAGGGATTCCTATCTGGATGACTCCTTAATAGTTGTTACAATACAAAGACAGGAACAGGAATTATCCAGCATAGAAGTAGAAAAGCCCAGCAAAATGTATACCAGATTCTTAACCACCTAGGCTAGGAGGTGACTCATTACTGTTTATGCTCCATTGCTCCCCCACCCCCACCTAGCTGCAAGAGGTCCTGGGAAATGTGGTCCAGGCTGAGTAAATCTCCTAACATAGTATTATATCAAAGAAGCCAGACATAAAAAAGTACATTTGGTATGCTTCCATTTATTAAAAAAATTAAAAACTAGATATACCAGTTCATTCTCTTAGCAGTTTAGATTGTGGTTCCTCTTCAGTGAAGTGGTAACTAGAATGAGTTTCTGGAATTCTAATGGCATTTTTCTTGAGCTGATTTCCAGGAATAAAGATGTGGCCATTTTGTAAAAATGTACTAGACCGTACACTTATGATTTATGTACCTGTCTTTCTGTCTGATGCACTTCACTTAAATTTTTTATACTAAAAGAAAGCGACAATAGATAGGATATTTAGAAAACACAGGGGAAATCTATTCCTAAGCTGACTTTTAATTGTTTTCCCATTACTTTAAGAAACTGTTGGTAAAATCAGTTTACTCACATGTGAAAAAAAATTAAAAATGATTACTTTGCTTGGTTCTGAAGGAACCATAGAAATACCATTCAGAAAGGAGAATACCAGGAAGGTGTCAGGACTAGAGCTAGCACATACAAGTTTGTCACTTATCTTGGCTTTGGTGAGAGAAATACTAAAGATGCTAGACAGAAAGGGAGGAGAGAAAGAGTAGAACTCCAATCAAGCTTGTATGGGTTGGTGAAAGGAGATTGCCATGTGTTTCAGGCAGAAGAGAGTTTATTAGGAGAACCAAACTGGCA
Source organism: Dipodomys ordii (assembly GCF_000151885.1). Lineage (NCBI taxonomy): Eukaryota > Metazoa > Chordata > Mammalia > Rodentia > Heteromyidae > Dipodomys > Dipodomys ordii. The sequence goes on along the minus strand of NW_012267229.1, from coordinate 344,187 downwards.
GCCTGTACCACATGGAGGTGTGTAGAGAGGGAACTAATGGCGGAGAGAGAGTGTATACAGAAGGGCAAGAAGCAAGTGTGACCAGAAAAGATGAGGAAATGACCTCAGAGCCTGGAGGACCACCCACAACCCCTAGGTACACCAGTTAACTGGTGCTGGGTGGGGACTTTCAGGAAGGGCCATGTGCAGTTATGCACAGAGAGAGAAGAAAGGTCTGTGTGCAGTTTCAAAGGGAGAGAAAACAAAGAGAATGGGGCATTTTCCCGGGAGGACCTAACAAAACTATTTTGCAGAATTTTGACTTTGAGGAGTCCAATACTAATGAAGGTTGTGTAAGAGTTCCAATTATCTAAAGGAATAGAAATATATATGTACCACTATAGTATAACTGAAGCAGGATGAATTCGGGAATATGAGGCCTGGTGAAGGCAATTCAAATACTAGGTAGTTAAAAACAGAAGTGCCATCTATGCTCTGGAGAAAAACAACAGGATGCATTCCTTCCTGAGAGATGCATTTCTCACTCCCCAAGAATTCACATTTGTTTGGCAGGATATATGCCTTCTGGAGAGAAATGTTCCCCCCAAACTTAGGCGACCTCCTATCCCAAATGTAGATAACAGGAAGCTTTTCTTATCTCATGAATAAACATCTGGAAGAAGTGTCCCAAACATCCAGAAACTCAGTAAGTATAACACCAGGAATGATGACAGCAAGGATAAAATACCTATCTTTGCACATGAAGTCAGACTACCTACCTTTATATATAAATACTGCTGCCACTGCCTTTTCCTTTCTGCTTGTCTGTTTGTCTGCTTGCCTGCTTGCTCACTGAATAAAAGCTCTGCTAAGTTTTCTGACCATTGTGACTTATCCAGAAATTCTTATTCTGTGATCAAAGTCAAGGATCCTAAGTGAAGAGTACTTACTTTTAGAGAGAAACTCTACAAACCTTCACCTGCATCTGGTGACAGAACCACATATAAAATATTATACATTCTATTTGCATAAAACATGTGAGCTGAATCAAGCACATTTGGCCAATGTAGTCATCTGCACAAACATGATCCTTTGGAAGGAAGTATGAATTGAAGGATGTGTACCCTTGTTTCATCAATCTTCGACCTCATTCCACTCTGCAAATGAGACCTGTCATTGTCAAATGTAATTCCTTCTCTTTGGAACAGAGAATATAACATCATGTTTGCAAGACACAGCCTTTAAATGCTTATCAACAGCTATATTTGAGTCCCTGGTGGCCAGATGGCAGGGATGAGAGAGATATTTAGGTCTAATAGGTATGTCAAATCATTCAGAATTGCTAAGATGAGGGAAAGTTTCTCCTTACAGAAACTTTTCAGTTATGTGATGAAAAAAAGTAGACCTATTTTCAATTGCTAATGAAGGAATGCATCTTGGCATCATTATACATCAAGGGCTACCAACATCACAGGAAGAGACAACCAGCGGCACATGCTTCCTAACATCACATCTTTGTGAGATCAAGCCTCTGGTTCAAAAATAAACAATTTACACAAGATATAAGGGCCAAAGGACACTTTAAATTACACCACAAGGATGAAATTAACACCATTTAGACAATGACAAATTCTGTATAGAGAAACTTTAGTTTTTTTCCCCTACAAATCAATTGCAAAGAAATAATTGAGAGATGATAGAGAACTTGCAGTTAAAATAACAAAATACATTAATAAACCATCATATATGAACCTTATTTTTTGGTTGACGTATAGTATTTGTACATATTTGTGGGTTACAATGTGATCTTGGGTAGTGATATCTTGATAATTAGCTTATCCACTATTTAAAAGTCTTAGCATTTTTTATGGTGAATGCTTTCAAAATTCTGTCTTTGATTTTGAGAAATATAATGCATTCTTGTCAGTTGTCTTTACCCTGCCATTCCAACAACACCCTATCCATTGACTAAGGTCCTCTTCCTCTTCCCATCTCTCCCACTTACTACAGTCCCTCAACTTCTGTGACATCAATCCTTTTTAGATTTTACTGTAACTAAGACTACGTGGTGTTTGTTTTTCTGTAAAAATATTTAAAAATTATTTATGAGATAATTGGAACATTAAATGAAGTTAGATTTTTTTAATGATGTCAAGGCATTCTTGTATTTCTTAAGGTTTGAAAATGCATCATGGTTAGTAATCAAAAATAATACTGAAATATTTATGGATGAAGGATATGTCAGACACATGTCAGAATGGCATGTCATAGGAAGTGATATGTCAGACATTTGGTTGAAAATTATACAGAAAGAGAGAAAGCAGATGATGGTGTGGGTGGGAATGACTGATGTTGACAGGTGCAGGGTCCTCACTCAGGAATGTGATTCATTATGCTCCTCTGTTGCTTTTGTATTTGTTCAAAATTCTTTATAATAGATGTTGAAAAAATGGCTTATAGAATGAGGTCAGTGTGTTGAAAGATAAGCCCATAGATACAAAGAGGAGCACACAAATTTTCAGAACTGTCACATCACCCATGCTTTTATCCCCAAAGATAATAACAGCACAGTCACTGGAAGCCTAGGGTTCAATGTCATTCAGAATTAATCTCTATTCTCTGAATGTGAAGAAGTTTTCAGAATACTTTAAATGATTTTTACTCCATATTTCCCTTTTCTAATGTGTGCGAGTGATAGATGATTTTTTAAAAATATACTTACATGAATCTAGCTCATTAAGTAGAGATAAAAAATTCAATAGGAATAAAAATTCCCTTTCATTTAGATGAAAAATTCTAACTGATAAGAACACATCATGGCTGAGTGGGAATAGGTGATCATTTTTTCTTGAGTGGTTCATAAGAGAGTAATATATCTCATTGCTGATAACCTTTTAGTTCCAATGAAATGTAACTTCATCTAGTGAGCAAGCTATCTGTTAGGATGTGGGTTTAATGCAGGATAGGAGGAGAGAAACTAAGTTTAGTAAGGGCAAAAATATTGATTGGAAAAACTTCTACACTACATGTTATGATTAGCAATGCTTCTTTGCTATTCTCAATAATTACAGTTTTTCAGGAACATGTCTGCTAGTTATAGATTTATAGTTATATGTTTACAGTGATACCATGTAAGTATGGTTAAGATGTAGTACTGTTCCTGATATATGAAATTGTAGGTTTAAGGGCCTGGGGCTTATAGCACTAGTTTAATTCTCACAGTGGACTCTAATTCAGTGTGATAACATTGTTATTTGTGGTTGTTGTTGTTGGTCATGGGGCTCACACTCAGGGCCTGGGTGCTGTCTCTGAGTTTTCTTGATCAAGGCTAGCACTCTACCACTTTGAGCCACATATCCACTTCTGGTTTTCTGGGGGTTAATTGGAGATAAAAGTCTCACAGACTTTCCTAACTGAGCCAGCTTCCAACTGCGATCTTCAGACGCAGCCTCTTGAGTAGCTAGGGTTACAGGTGTGAGCCACTGGCACCCAGATAATGATGATATTCTTTTTTAAGAAAAGGAAGTATGGACAAAAATAACCCCACATACAGAAGGAAGACACTGTAGACACATGGGGAGAAAGCAGTCATTTGACAGCCAAAGAGAGAGGCATCAACATCAAGCCAACTGTGCCAATGCCTTGATTTTGGACTTCAAGCTTATTGAGGAATAAATCTCTGTTCGTTCAGGTTCCAAATTTATATTTTTCTTCACCTTAGCAAAATCATATACCTTTGACCACTTCTCTGGAGAAAGGAGCAGGTGCATATTGTATTATCCACCAATACTCTCAGCATTTGGAAGCAAGATATCATGGTTGGTGAAGGGATCCACTCCTCCAGTTACATACACATGGACTAATGGCAAAAACATCCCTTAAAGGATGCTCTATTAGAACTGTTATAGCCAACATTAATCTAGTGTCTACTATGTGTCATTCACAGAGGACTCTGAAGATAATAGGGAGTGGGGATGGATTAGTTGATGGCCAGAACTTTCATTCACAAATGAAAAATAGATGGAACCTAATAAGAAAGTAAAAAAGGAGGAGGAGATGGAGGAGGAGGAGGAGGAGGAGGAGCCTTGTTTTAATTATGAAGCATAGCCACACCCATTGGGTAAAGAGAGGCATTAGTGATACTATCATACCTCAATTCCAATCATGAATGAAATTCTGCTGAGAACAGACTGTCTTTCCTCATTAGCATAATCTACTCTCTCATTAATGTTCTTACCAGATTTCTGTTCTTGCTTGCTAGGTAAGAAATTTTTTTAAAGGCACATTAAATAATGTTGAGGCTTAACAAGCTGATTTTTTCCTTTAATTACATTCTGTACTTGTTTAGTAAGGACAAAAATATTGATTGAAAAAACTTCTACAGGACACACTATAAACAGTGAATGAAGCATAATTCTTAATAGAAAGTTGGCTACCCCATACCTCCGGGATAATTTTTCAGCAGTGAAATAGATCTTGTGTTTTCAAGTATTTTCTCCATTTTACTAAGTGCTGTATTAAATAACTACTAAGCAAAGAGTTCTTCCATTATTTGAGTAGTATCCTTTTAGATCAGATAGTTTGACAAGGAAGCCTCTCATCAACTTACACAGACAGGCCATGAGAAAATGGCTGTGCTGCCCAACTGAGAAAGAGTGGTAATCACCTACAAGAAATAGAATCCACTGTCCCTGTGTATGAAAAGAAGAGACAGAATGGACCTGATGTGCTTTCAGTAATGCTCCTTTCAGATTTTAGGACCATATCTCTTGACTGTGGCTGGTGGCGTTCATCTTGGACACAAATAGTAAAATGCCAATGAAAGGCTATTGAAGAATACATGGAGACCCACAAGCCAGCCTTCTTTCAAATAGTAATTTTTCTGCTCACAGCATCCCATATTTAACTCTCTCCAGAGTTTTTTATCTGAAGATGCAGAAAGCCACGAATCTTTTCCCTGACACTCACCCCCAGATGACTAAGAAATTTCTATCATACTTTAATGGTATCTTGTGTTTTCTTCTGGGTCAAAGGCTGCTGGGAGCCTTCAGCCCCCCTCTTTTGGAGACTTTATTGATTTTCATCATGGTTGATAAAACAGAGATAAAAGGCTCAATTTCTCTTTTTATGATAGATATGACCAATTAGCTATAAATGTCAAGTATCCACAACTTAATTAATTCCAGTTCATTTAACTACTGTAATTAGATTTTTTTCCCTCCCAAACAAAGCAGCAGTCTGCTTTCGAAGGTCATGGACTAATACCACAGTGACTGAAACTAAGAGACCAGAACTTTGGATGAAAAATACCTGATGGTTGATCTTTGTGGGAGAAATAAACCACACAAAATGAAACCTAATTGGCAGCCTTATTAATAGAGTTTGTTTGAAATGTATACATACTGCATATTTGATTAATAACTCCAAGGAGCACTTGAAATTAAACCTTCAAGATTGGTAAAGATTTTTCATTATTGTGAAAGGATTAAAAAAATCTGATTAAAGTTTGGGTCAGATGGATCAACAAGAAGCCAGAATTCCAATTAGTAAGAAATGTCTCTTTTGTCTAAGAAAAGCTACTTAAATGGACATATTCTATTACATAAATCAAGTTCTCTAGGCAGAACCTAGTTGGGAAAAGATTTAATCAAGGAGAGATTCCCTTGTTTGCCATTTAAAAATACAAAGCTTTTGAGGGTTTGAAGAGCTTGGTAGGGACTACTTGCTAGTGGCTGGGATAGGAATAAGTTGACAGAAGTAAAAGAAGAGTAAAAGAAGGGGAGACTCAAACACCATAATGACTGTGGCAGGGAGAATCTTCTCCAAGGAGGGAAATGAAATCTAAAGTAGAGATGCCTATTAGTCAGAGTGTTTTTTGTGTGTTTGTTTTTTGCCAGTCCTGGAGTTTGAACTCAGGGTCTGGGCATTGTCCCTAAGCTTCTTTTGCTCAAGGCTTGGGTTCTACCACTTAAGCCACAGTGCCACGTCTGGCTTTTTCTGAGTAGTTTATTGGAGATAAGCATCTTACAGACTGTCCTGCCTGGGCTGGCTTTGAATCCCGATCCCCAGATCTCAGCATCCTTAGCAGCTGGGAATACAGGAGTGAACCACCAACACTTGACTTATTACTTAGTTTTAACTTATTTTCTGTGCTTTTTTTTGGTCACTTTTTCCACTAAGAAATTCAGTTTAATTCTTCAAATAGAACTGGCTGTGAGAGCAGTGTCAAAGGTGTGTGTGTGTGTGTGTGTGTGTGTGTGTGTGTGTGTGTGGTGGGGGTGTTTGTCTAAGGGACAAGCTATATCTAGCTCAAGCTACAGTCATGAAAAGAAAGAAGGCAACCAAGGTGTCAGAAGGAGGCAGGTGACATAGCAGCAGTAAAAGAAGGAAAAGCAGACAACTACCTCAGTAGAAATTCTACTTCCCAAAATTTCTGAGGTTATTGATCAGGGTGTGGGCCCCTGTTAGTGCAGGCAATGGGACATAGGATAGATTTATGCCTTTTTTTCTCTTTGGTAATATTGTTTTCCTTTTCTAGTGACCAAGGTTTTGATTCTCATTTTCTGATGGGTCCCATTGTTTGCAAAGGCAATCACAGCAGTGATATTCTCAACCTGGCATGGATTACAGCATTCAAATGGGCAAAGTTTTCTCCTCACAATGGCTTCAGGTTGATATATAAGGGAATCACTCCGCTGCTGGGTGGTTCATGTATAGGTAATTGGGTTCATGACCATAACAAGAGTGGACAACAAAGAATCACAGGCCCCATGGTTTCCCTTATTTGCAATAACTAGTACATGTGTAGGACAAACAGAAAAGGCCAAAAGCTATGTACATATGACCATATAGGATGATGTTAAGTGAAATGAACCCCAAGATAGGGACACATATATCTTTTTTCTTTCTTGCTATTGTTTCTAATGTATTTATAATATACCATGTGACTCTTTTTGTTTCTTTGTATGTTCCTCCCCTGTATATAACCCCTGTTTTCACTGTATTTGATGTTAGTGCTCTGCATCTTGTATATACAAGTCTCTAATTCAGGGAGAGGAAGGGAAAAAACAAAATAAGGACACAGGTTGACCCAATGTAACAATGAGATGTACAAAACACTATGTTGAAAATGAAATTTACAACTTCAGTGGGGTGGGGGAGTAGATGTGGAGGTGGAAGGGAAGGGATGGTAGGTGAAAAACAAAGGAGGGGGCAACAATGCTCAAATGTACTCATACAGATAAGGGTCTCATACCTAAAATATACCTGGAACTCAAAAAATTAAATCCCCCAACAACAAATCCTCAAAGCAACTGCCCAATAAATAAGTGGGCTAAGGACTTAAAGAGAAATTTCTCTGAGGAGGAAAGAAGGATGGCCAATAGACACATGAAGAAATGCTCAACCTACCTACCCATAAAAGAAATGCAAATCAAAACAACATTGAGATACCACCTCACCCCAGTTAGAATGGCTAGAATCAAGAACTCTAATAACAACAGATGCTGGAGGGGATGTGGACAGAAGGGAACCTTACTGCATTGTTGTTGCGAGTGTAAACTTGTTGAACCACTTTGGAAAGCAGTATGGAGGTTCCTCAAAAGACTTCACATAGACCTCCCCTATGAGCCAGCAATCCCACTTTTGGGCATTTACCCAAATGACCACAAACAAAACTATACTAAAGCAACAAGCACAACTATGTTTACTGCAGCATTATTTACCATAGGTAAGATCTGGAACCAACCCAGATGCCCCTCAGTAGATGAATGGATCAAGAAAATGTGGTATATATACATATATATGTATATATATACACATACAATGGAATTCTATACCTCTATCAGAAAGAAAGACATTGCCCCATTTGTTAGGAAATGGACAGACTTGGAAAAACTTATATTAAGTGAAGCAAGCCAGGCACAAAGTAACATAGGTCTCATGGTTTCCCTTATTTGCAATAACTAGTATATATCTGAGATGAGCAGAAAAGGTCAGATAAGATGATGAACCCCAAGATAAGGACACAAGTGGTTTTTTCTTTCTTGCTATTGTTTCTAACGTATTTATAAGGTACCATGTGATTTTTTTGTTGCTTTGTATGTCCCTCCCCCACAGTATAACCCCTGTTTTCTCCTTATTTGATGTTGGTATAATTTGGGGAGCAGAAGGAAAATATCAAGTTGTTTAAATAGGGATACAAGTTGACCCATTGCAACAATGATAACCCCTGTTTTCACTGTATTTGATGTTGGTATAATTTGGGGAGCAGAAGGGAAAAATAAAATAGGGATACAGGTTGACCCATTGCAACAATGATATGTATAAGACTCTTTGTCGAAAACAAACTTTACAATATGGGGGGGGGAGTTTAGTTGTGGAGGTGGGAGGGAAGGGATGGTAGGGGAAAGACAAAGGAGGAGGCAACAATGCTTAACAAGAAATGTACTCATTACCTTGCTCATATGATTGTAACCCTCTGTACAGTATTTTCACAATAAAAAACTTATTAAAAATAAAATGTACTCATTACCTTGCTCATGTAACTGTAACCCCTCTGTACAGCATTTTTACAATAAAAAATTTACAAAAAAAGGAGTGGACAAATGAAGATGTCACTGTCAATGACCTCAATAACCGTGTTGCAAGGGTATCTAAAATGGGAATAGCAAAATAGACTTTCATCCCCTGAACTACATATAGGCTGAGTTTTGAAATGTAAAAATATCTCATATCTCATGTTTTAAGTCTCCAAAAAGCTTCTTGCCAAAGTTCTTCCAGAATTTCATGAGAGACATCTGTTGGTCATACAACTATGGGATAGGGAAGTATTTCTAGGCGGAGTTCCTAAGGGGCTACTGCCAGATGTGGAGTAGGGGCCCCGCCCACCAGTTCAAAGCATGAAAAAACAGCTCGCATCACTGGTTAAGACAGCGTCTCTACTCCTATCTTTTATCACTTTGCTTGCTCAGTGTCTTCCTTGATGGCCCTGAGTGGAGGCAAGCAATCATTTGCAAACGTCTCTGTTCCTGGATTTAGAAAGTGTAGAGTCAGAATATGAATATCATCATCCCATTCCTTGATCCACAGCGGGTGTCTCAAGTGATAGATGGCAGCACTGAGTCCTGCACAGAATACACTATGTTTATTTTTTCCTGAACCTACATATCTATGAGAAAGCTTCATTTATAAATCAGGCACAGTCAGGGTCCAATAACAATGAAAATAATAAATGAGAAGAAGTATATCAACATATTTTGACAGAATTTGGATGAAGTTAGCTTGAAAGAGTCAAGACAACTTAATATTTGCAGCTCAAATGACACAGATAACTGGAACCTTGGAAAGTGAAATCACAGATCCCAGGGGAAACTGCTCTACAGGGTTTTGGCACTGGTTGACTATATGGATTGGCACGCTGGATCCTTGCTGAAACCAGCTCAGCACAAAAGCTTTAAGAAGGCAAATGGTTTAATTAGGCAGTGATTTGAGGAGGCACAGGCAAACGAGTGTGAGGTGAGACAGGGGATTTGAGGAAGCCCATCGGAGGCAGGGGTGACTGGCACTTCGAGGAAAGACGCTCCTGGTCTGAGTAAAAGCAAGCATGCCACTGGTGAGTCTATTGCAAACAGATTAATTGACGTCGCTAAGCCTTGGTTTCTGCCTGTGAGAAGTGGAGATAACTGTGAGCCACTTGTCAGGACTCTTACAAAGGTTAAAAGCTAATATGAAAAGAAAATGTTTGTATGTAGCACTTAAACATTTTTTCCTTGTTTTTTCATTTTTTAATATAAACACTCCATAGCTATGACAGCAAACAGTCATGCAGATGGATCCTCTGCTTTATAGGATTGGGTGATAGTAGGCTTTGGAGAGACAGAGTAACAAGCAGTGTTGAAGAACAATATTACAAGCATCAAGTGCAGTGTTGTTCATTCAGGACTGTGACAATATGTTCACATACAAAGATAAGATTTCTGTGGTTTCTTCCCCAAAGTTTTCCCAAAGGCATACCTTTAGTATAATATTCAATGTGTTTCAAAAGGAAAATTACTTCCTGGTGTTTAAAAACAGATTCTTTGCTGTGCATTGATGGCTCATGTCTGTAATCGTAGCTACCCAGGATGCTGAGATCTGAGGATTGTGGTTCAAAGCCAGCCTAGGCAGGAAAGTCCATGAGAATATTATCTCCAACCAGAAGTGGTGCTTTCATTTAAAGTGGTAGAGTGCTAGTCTTGAGCAAAAGAGCTCAGGAATAATGCCCAGGTCCTGAATTCAAGTCCCATGAGTGACAAAAATAAAAAATAAAATACCAGCCAAAATAAACAGAATTTTGCTTTGAGATTAGCCAGTAGAATATGAATAATTTATATTCATATATCTCCTTTCATTCTTCATACACTAAGTACTGTCTGTCATTAGCTCAACATAACCCAGACTTCCTGTGGGGAGGGGAAAACATTTCATTAATGTATGGCATGGCTAGCATCTGTTATATTTTGTCTATTTTCTTCTTGGAGAGACCAAGACTCAAAGCACATTCTGGTAAAGAGTATCCCTTCCTGAAAAGTCTAGGTTCCAGTTTCACCAATTTCTCATGAAATTGTGCTATTCAGGATTCTCACAAAAGAAACCATTGTACTCTGTTTGTAAATTGGGCTGTAGTAAATGAATTGCACATGACTTTGATTCTTGACAGTAAGGCATAGCTTGTGCATAGATCAGTGTTTTAGTCTGTTTTCCATTGCAATAACCAGATGACACAGGCTGGGTTATATAACAGTGTATTCAGCTCATGATGCTAAAGCTGGGAGGTCCAAGAATGCTGAACCCCTTCTTGCTGGCACGGATTCCCTGAAGAGTCTCAAGGTGACACATGGCGTGAGGAGACAGAGAAAGCTTTCTAGAGAGAGCCTACCACTATAATGAAGTCACCCCCTCAGCAATCTATTCATCCATTCATCTATGAATGAGTCAATCCATTCATGAGGAAACGTTCCTTGTGACTCAATTGCCTCCCACTTCTCAAGTCCCACTGACATATGACTTTGGGGATTACATTTTCAACACTAACTATGGGGAACACATTCAACCAATGAGGCTGTGCAATATAACTTTTGTCTGTTTATATTGCACATGTCTGTGGGTCTGAGTATGTGTGCATGTATATATATATCTATGACTTTGTGTGTGTGTGTGTGTGTGTGTGTGTGTGGATGGATGGTATGGATGGCCAGGGCTAGACAATAACTAAGATTAGAGACCTAGCTGATAATTTTTTATATGTCATGATCAATAAGCTAGGCTAAGCCCAAATAACAACAAGCCTTGTCTTATGCCAAGAAACATTGATCTCTTAATCCTTCTGCATGTCTGTTGAGAGTCATCTGGAAACTGAACTATGTCTATGTGGTTCTTTCTCCCTGCATCACTCAAGCTGTTCAGCAATCACCATTTGGGATATTTCCATTAACCAAATAATGAAGATACAGCCTTTGGTGGTTTCCCATGAATGATTAGATGCTCTACCCAGAAATGACAAACCACACTTGGGCTCCCAGCTCATGGGCCAATATTAGTTATGCATTCCCAATCAACCATGAGAACTATAAGGAATGTAATTCTAACATGTGCTCAGGAGAGAAAGAGAACTGGAATATATTGTGAGCAGGAGCAAAGACCAGCACAACTTGAGTGAGAACTCCGAAGTTTAAGGTCCTTATTACTTTTTTTTTGATGGTCATGGGACTTGAACTCAGAGCCTGGGTACTGTCCCTGGGCTTTTTCTACTCAAGGCTAGTACTCTACCACTTTAAGCCACAGCACCACTTCTGGTTTTCTGGTGGTTAATTGGAGATAAGAGTCTTCCAGGCTTTCCTGCACAGGCTGATTACAAACCATGATTCTCAGATCTTAGCCTCCTGAGACACTTGGATGCAGGCATAAGCCACCAGCACCTGGCACTTGGTTTGCTTTGTTTTAATATAGAAATGTCTTCACCTCAAATACCTATGTTCCTCAAATTTGAACATCAAACCACTCACTGATTTCTTTTCTTTCTTTTTTTTCTTTCCTTTTCTTTTCTTTTTTACCGGTCCTGGGGCTTGAACTCTGGGCCTGGGCACTGTCCTTGAGTTCTTTTGCTCAAGGTTATTACGGCTTTTTCTGTGTATGTGATACTGAGGAATAGAACCCAGGGCTTCATGCATATGAAGCAAGCACTCTACTACTAGGCCACCTTCCCAGCCCCAATCACTGATTTCTAAATCAGGTTGTCAATGAAATTTTTTATAATCATAGAAATAATCTCTACATTGTTTATTATGGTAGCCATTGGCCATGTATAGTCATGGGATGGTTGGCACATAATGGCTCTGGTAACTGATTTTTACTTAACTTCAATTCATGTCAATTCAAATAGCTACTAATGCTACCATATTGGTCAACACAGTTCTGGACTACTTATATTTATTTTTTTACCCACCAGCAACAACAATATTACTTAGCTTTTTATATTTGTATTGCATTCAATAGTTTTCAGAATGGTTTTATGAGCACCACTTGTCAGACAAGATTCTTCCAACAGCTCTAAGCAGTAGTCAAGAGAAGTAATATTATAATACCTATCTTATGGATATGTAAAACAAGGTTCAAAGAGATTGAAGATTTTTCTCATAATAAACCAGTGGTGTAATAACTAGAAATCAAGTGTCTAGGCAGTGATATGCATGGTTTGACATTAAGCTCAGCATTAAGCTTGTCTCTTTACAAACATTTTCTCCAACACTTGAAAATTCCACCAGTATCAGAACAAACCTATTGCTCCCTCCTTGGGAATACTTGCTTATTTTCAATATTGCTCTAGTTAAGCATAGATTAACTTTATGTTTTTAATATTTGGTGAATTGGTATCTGCCACCTTAATATATTGATTTCTTTTTTCATCCAATTAAATCATGGGCTTTTTAGCTTTATGAACTTAACTTCCTTTGGTAACTTCTCCCAAGTGTCTAATAGAGTGACTAACAGTCTCAGTTTGCCTAAGACCAAGAACTTTCTTCAAATGCAAAGCTATCAGTACCAAAATAAAGACAGACCCAGGAAACTAGGCACCAGTTACCCAGGTGCCTAGTATAGGGTTAATTGAATTGAATACTGATGGAATTATAGCCCTTAATCTCAGTCACCTGAGAATTGTGGTCACTATACAGATGATTTAATTTCGTGATTAAAAAAAACCCAAAGGGTAATAAATGCTATATATGCTTTTTTATGTTCAAATAGCAAACTAAAAAAGTAGATATTAGGGGAGTGTAGTTGTAGAGGGGGGAGGGAAGGGATGGTAGGGGAAAAACAAAGGACGAGGCAACAATCTTTGATAAGAAATGTACTCACTACCTTGCTCATGTAACTATAACCCCTCTGTACAGCATTTTCACAATAAAAACTTATTAAAAAAAGAAAATTAAGTGTAACTTTTGGTCAATCATTTGTTTAAAAAAAAGTAGATATTTTAGAATCTTTCTTTCTTTCTTCCTTTCTTGCCAGTCCTGGGGCTTGAACTCAGGGCACTGTCCCTGAACTGCTTTTGCTCAAGGCTAGAACACTATCACTTGAACCACGGTGCCACTTCTGACTTTTCGTGTTTATGTGGTCCTGAGGAATTGAACCCAGGGCTTCATGCATGCTAGGCAAGCACTCTACCACCAAGCCACATTCCCAGCCCATTTTAGAAACTTTATAATCACAGAACATCACTCTTTTCTTATTTCCATATCTAGTTTGAATGCTACTTCAAAGTCAATAGTAAGGAGAAATCATGTATGACTGATATGAGATATCAGGGGCATTAGTACATGTGTACACATGGTCAAATTAAGAGTTATTTTCAAAAGCCTTCTCTGGACTTAACATAGCTCTTCTAAAGTCCAAGTGTTTATTTTCAAACTTTTGGATCTTCCCCTTATTCCTTGAAATAATCACAAATTCCTATTTCTCTGGGGGAGTGTGGTCATGCTCTGGCTGTGGCGTTCTAAGCCTCTATTCTTACAAGCAAGGCCAGAGCTTTGATTTTTGATCTGTGGATTTGGGGTGGAAGGAGCAGGACTCATTCTTTATTGTGTCTTGATCCTCTGAATGCTTCAGTCACTACAGCATATTGATTTTTCAACATCTTCAAATGAGAAAGTGCCTTTTGCATAGTAATAAGGTAGCTCTTTCTACACCTCCTGAATAACAATCGTCTCCTGCATCTGGGTGTGGAATAGCAATGTCTTGAGTATTTCTCATTACAATCAGCAGGATCTTTGTATTTCACATCTCTGTCTCCAGTGAACTCATGATACTTGTGGCTTGTTCACACTTTACCACATGGCTGATTTTTTAAAAAATAATTTCTTTTAAATAATTTTATTGTTATTAAAAAGGTATGATACAGAGGGGTTCCCATTTGACAATTGAAACAATGTGTACATTTCTTTTTTGACTAATATCAGCATTCCTTTTCTTTCCCTCAGTTTTTCCCAATGGCTGTTTTTTTTTTTAAGATAGAAATTAAACTAACTTATGTAAATCAAATGTGCTTGGGTATATATCTGCAAGAAAGAGGTGGAAAAATAACTCATTCAGGGGACAGGTAGGTAGATAGATAGACATACAGATAGATAGATATCCAGACAACTTACTCTGTCCAATATCTGAAAAAATTCTAGCTCTATTTGCCTTTTCATTATACATTTTACTGATGAAGAAATTTAGATTTCTCATTTTTATTCCTGACTGATTTCACAAGTCTTAGTTAGAATTTGTGCCTTAGTTTAGAGTTTTACCCATGGCATTGCTTAAAGCAGGAACACAGTGTGACAGAGGAAGAAACAGAGTGCCTGCCATGAAAAGAAATGCTTTCTTAAGTCCTCTTGACAAAACCTTAGTATTCCCAATCCTAAACATGAAGACAAAAGATGTTTAAGGTACCTTTGGCTCAGACTGTGCAGACATTTGAATCAAGAGTGTGATTTCCAGGTGAAATAAATCCAATTAAGACCTACTTAAGAGAACATAGATCAGCATATTCAGTACACAACTGTAATCCCAGCACTCAGGAGCCAGAAACAAAAAGATCAAGAGTTCAAGACCAGCCTGGACTACATAGCAAGACAAACAAACAAAAGATAATAAAATGAAAAAGAGGTTAGAGGTCTCCAGATTGGCATTTAAGCATTTATAATCCTGACTTGAAATAGGCCACGATGGGAGAGTTTATACAATGGAAATAGCCAAATGATACAAATCAGGCTTTGTTCTATGTTAGTTTTCCCCCAGAGAGCTAGTTGTTAAACATTCTTTAGCATCAAGACTTTAAGCCCAGATTTCTGAATGAAAAATTCCCACAACTAAAACACAAGACAATACAAGGACCCAGCAATAAGGAGTCTCTTGGCTCCTGGACTAGCTCTCCACATGATACCACACTGCCTCTCCATGCACACATGAGGAAATACTACACATCTACATGTAATTCAGCCAGGGTTCCCAGAAGAAACCAAATGGAAAGGAGCCTGTGCCCTTCATGAGGATTTATATGCTGCCTTTTACAACTTCTGCATTGTGCAATTCTAATGTCCAATAGAATGAAAGTCAATGACTATAAATCCCAGACACTGGGGGAAAGCCCAAGAGAAATATACTTTTACAATCGCAATTTGCAGTCTCTTGTATAAAGTACTTTAATTGCTATTCAATATAGGGCTTTTGTGTGTGTTTTTCTAGTATGGGGAAGATTGACAAGGAGCAGGGGTCTGGATCCCCGACACCTTTAGTGGGGTGGGGCTAGGGCAGAGCAGGATACTTGATCTTTCAGAGATGGATTTGCAGAAATAAGAACTGAAGACACAGCAGGAGGTCTTCAAAATAACTCTCAGAGAAGCTGCTTTGATGAGCTCAGGCAAGTCAGCAGCTTCTGTGCATTCATGCTCATAAATCACCAGGCTTCGCAGGCTCTGCAAGACATCTCCCACTATGCAGTTAAAAAAAATATACTCACTATGCAGTTAAAAAAAATGTACTTGCAGTAGCATGAAAACATTTACTAGCAGTTGTTTTGCTCAGGTACTTGTGCCATAGGGGACAATTTAGGGAACAATTTGATTTTTGTTGTTAATAATTGGGTGCACACAAGTTTAAGGAAGGCTAAATCTTGCATATATATATATATATATATATATATATATATATATATATATACAGGAAACTTTATTCAGCCTTAGAAATCAAGAGTATCTAAGTGGATTTGGACTTAGGGTACTCATCTGAATCACCAGAAGAGGTTTTTTGCTTGTTTTGTCTGTTGTGGGGCTTGAACTCAGAGGCTGGGTGATGTCCCTGAGCTCTTTTTGCTCGAGGCTAGCACTCTACCACTTTGGGCCACTGCTCTACTTTCAGGTTTTCTGGTGGTTAATTGAAGATAAGTGTCTGATGGGAATTTTTCAAACCACAGTCCTCAGATTTCAGCCGCCTGAGAGTTTTCACAGTTCTGATACCCGTGCCTTAGCACTGTAGAGATTCTGACTGGGGTATTTAGGTTTTCTTAAAGCTCTCTGGGAAACTCTCATGCATAAGCAAGTTGGAAACTACTCTCTCAGAATCTTACTATTCCAAACTACAGTCAACCCACAGGGCCACAGCTTCTCCACACCAGAAAGCTTATTAAAAATGCAGATCCTCACCCCAGACACATTGAATCAATCTGCATTTTCACAAGATCCCCATATGATCCAATTGAGCAGTCTAAGTTTCAGTCACCTGTGGCTCATGCCTGTAATCCTAGCTACTCAGGAGGCTGAGATCTGAGGATCCTGGTTCAAAGCCAGCCCAGGCAGGAAACACCGTGAGACTCTTATCTCCAAAACCACCAGAAAATCGGAAGTGGAGCTATAGCTCAAGTGTTAGTGCGCTAGCCTTGAGCTGAAGAGCTGAGGGATAGTGCCCAGGCCCAGACTTCAAGCCCCATGACCGATAAAAAAAAAAAAAATAGTTGAGACTCTAGAATCTAGGAAAAGAATGCATGAAGCCATGCTACACTGAAAGACACCAAGCTGTCTTTCATACTTTTGGATTCGAGATTTTCCCCCTCCTTTTATTCCCTATATCTAGACTGCTGCCAAGTTGTGTTGATATTCAATTCATATCAAATGTCTTGTGTCTCCCAACGTATTCCAGTCTCATGATATTCATTCATTTCCCTTTCATATTGCGGCTGGAATAATTCTTCTGTTACCTTTGCTCAACTGTAGCTCCTTATTTTCCATCATCTCAAATGTGCATTTCATTGTTGGATTCCTACCCTGTCCTGCACCAGCTCTGGGTGACCTGTCCAAACCAATTTCCACTGCCTTCCCCATGTGTCTCTGGCATCTGTCCTTTTAACCAAGTCACAGGACGGTAGCCTCTTGGCTTCTGGAAAGCCATTTCCTTCCCATCTTCTCTCTGCCTCTCCAATCCTTATGGACATTTCAAGGCTACTTCCCTTTGGTCTGGAAGCTTCCAGCATTCATAATTTGAATCACTTGATTATCACCATCATATTTTCCATGCTATTCACTAGTTTTTATGCATCTAGGGCCAGAATGATTTGAACATGGAGCTCTAACAGAAGTGTAAGTGTAGTCTGAGGAGGACCAGCTCCTCTATTCACAGTAGCAAAGACCTTGTCTAACTTGAATATGCTGCCCTACAACCACATTTGGCTCCAAGCACTTAGGCCAGGCCTTGGGGTTTTGTTTCTTTAATATCAAAGGCTTAGGAAAGTTCTATAGCTTTTGTGGGTTCAGTGTTGTCATTTCTTTCATTTCTGGTGTCACTAGCGGACGTGAAGAGGCTGTAGGCCAGGACATAATAACACCTAACAACCGGTGATTTATGTGGAGGTCTTCGCATGTGCCAAGTACCATATTCTAAATGTTTTAAGTTATTAATATTATTTATTTTAAAGAATTCTTTTGCTGTTGAGAGGCCAGGACTTGAACTTGATATTTGAAACTTCGCCCACTGTCTGGTGCTCTATCAACGGTGTCATGCTTCCAACTCCAAGAAGCTAACTCTTTATTTTAAAGAAATTAATCCTGTAAATGAAAACAGATGCAAGCAGAGCAACTCATGAGCTACTATTAGGCCAATGTTCTAGTAAACATTAGCCACAAACAGGAATTCATTAGCCACCTCCAAATGCCCCTTATGCTTTATCAGGGTTTGTGACTCTTAGTCCGTTTCCCAAACAAATCTATTGTTACCAACTTTGTTTTTTTGAGATAGGGTCCTGTTATGTTGTGCAGACTGGCCTCAAACTCCTGGGTTCAAATGATTTTCCCTCCTTAGACTGTAGGGTATCTGGGACTATAGGAATATACTATTGTGTGCCTGGCTTAATTTCTTACAGTGGTTAAAAATAAAGTTACAGATTTTACTATGTTTATGATTAAAAATTCCAAAGTTAAGTGCATACCACTGTCCATGTCCAGAACTTTGCACCATTCCAAATTGAAACTTCATATTGATCAGATGATAACATTTCATTACCGTTCCTCCCACCACTGTTTGGCAGCCTTCTCCTGCTTTCTGTCTCTGTGAGTTTATCTACTCTAAGTACTTCATATAAGTGGAATAACTCAGTATTTATCTTTTCTAAGGCTGAATAATATTCCATTGTATAAAAAAAATATCCATCGTGCTGGGCACCAGTGGCTCATGCCTGTAATCCTAGCTACTCAGGAGGCTGAGATCTGAGGATCTCAGTTCAAAGCCAGCCCGGGCAGGAAAGTCCATGAGACTCTTATCTCCAATTAAAAAAATAAAACCCACTAGAAAACCGGAAGTGGGACTGTGGCTCAAGTGGTAGAGTGCTCGCCTTGAGCTGAAGAGCTCTGAGACAGCGCCCAAGCCCTGAGTTCAAGCCCCACGACTGACCAAAAAAAAATCCATTGTCTGTATATTTTATATTTTGCTTATCTGGTTAATGGACATTTGGTTCTTTCATCTTTTGACTATTGTGAACAATACTTGAATGTACAAATATCTATTCTGGGTTTTATAGTAACTATGTTATGCTTTTTTTTTTGGCTTAATGTCTTTTCTTTCTTTTTTTTTCTTATTGTGAAAATACCATACAGGGGTTACAATCACATGAGCAAGGTAATGGGTACATTTCTTATCAAGCGTTGTTGCCTCCTCCTTTGTTTCCCCTTCCCATCTTCCCCCCCCCCGCCACATTATACTTTTATCACCCAATTTACATCTCCAAGTATGATTTTCTGTCTTAAACATTTAAAGTCTTTCTTTCTCTCTCTCTCTCTTCCTTCCTTTTAGCTGTAAAACTTTATTTTTTTTAAATTTTTTGTTGTTTTTATGAAGGTAATGTACAGAGGGATTACAGTTAGAGAAGTCAGATGAAGTGTCCATTTCTCTGTGGACAATGTCACCCCTTCCCTCACTTTCTCCCAGTTTTTCCCCACTCACAGTACCTTTGCTGCATTTATTCACCCTTTGTCTCTCCATTTCTGTGCCTCCGCTTATACTCCAAATACATATAAACAAAAGAACAAAAGAAAAGAAAACATAAACAGCAAAAAAGAATAAAACCTCTTGTTTCTATTTCCTGGAGGTAATTTCAATAAGTATTATTTTGTATGATCACATACACATAGGCAGTGTGCCTTTCTGCTCCTCTCCTAAGAGTATCTTCCTTTGGTCTCACTGTGTGTGAATACCTAGAAACCTGTATAAGTTATTATGTCCCCGTATATTTTAGATCTAGCTTCCACATACGAGAGAAAACATGTGCCATTTGTCTCTTTGAACTTGGCCCTACCTCACTTAACATAATTTATTCTAGGCTCATCCATTTCCCTGCAAATGACATAATTTTATTCTTTCAAAAGGATGTATAAAATTCCATTGAACCATTCACCTATTGTAGGACATCTAGGCTGTTTCCACAAGTTGGCTACTGTGAATAGTGCAGCAATGAACATGGATATGCAAATGTCTTTATGGTATTCTGCATTGTGATGTTCTGGTTAGATGCCCTGGAGTGGTATCGCTAGGTCATAGGGAAGGTCCATGTTTAGTTTTTTGAGAAATCTCCAGAGTGGTTGTACTAGTTTACCTTCCTATCAACAGCGCAAGAGGGCTCCTTTTTCTCCATATCCCCACCAATGTTTGTTGTTGTTTGAATTCACAATGTTGGCCAATCTAAGTGAGGTGGAATCTCAGAGTTGTTTTGATTTGCATTTCCTTTATGGCCAGAGATAATGAGCATTTTCTCATGTGTTTCTTTGCCATTCTTACCTCTTCTGAGAAATCTCTTTTCTTTCTATCTACATCTATTCTGTTGGTGGTGCTTGGGTTTGAACTCAGGGCCCCATGATTGCTAGGCAAGAACACTACTATTTGAGCCATGTCTCTGATCCTTTTTGCTTTATGTTACAGATAGGATCTTATGCTTTTTTTCCTTTCCTCAGACTGTGATCGTTTTACTGCTTCCTCCCTCAAGATGAATTATAAACATGCACAATTATTCCTAGCTCTGATGTTTCTTTTAATTCTTTTTTACTGTATAGTTTTAAAATGTTATTTCTTGTCCTGATAAGTTGTAGGCAATTTATATTATCTCTGTCCCCATTATGAAGCTGGGAACCTTGAGGGATAGCAGAGAGGCAATGGGCAAAGTTATAGAAATGAATGAGAACCCTGAGATACAAAGGCTATGTAGCAAAAGGCTATCTATTACATTCACATTGGAGATTAGGAGAAGGAGAAGAGTGTTGGAAAGTAAGAAGAGATGGACAATAGATGTAAAGAACAGGGAAGGGTGGCTTCACAGACAGAAGATTGTGTACTGGTAAAAGCTCCTCATTTACTGTTTATTTGCTTTGGTTTTGAGGTCCAGGTTTTATTCTTAGATCGTAGATATGTTTGTATGGCCTTGTTTTATATTTTTATTCTTTTTAAACTCCCACCTCTACTTCCATTCATGTCTTCCTAATTGCTGTAATTATCTCTGGAAATAGCTAAAACATTTGGAGGTAATTCTGGATAACAAGGTGGGCAACAGGTCAAGGCAATGGTTATTTGTCCCAACATACAATAAATTCCCTGTCTCTATGCTGGTTAGTTGTTTTTGTGAAATCTTTCTTTAGCTGAGCCAACAAATAAGTATAGTACATTCACCCCATGCCAGAAATCACTCTAGGGACTCCAGTGTTTACAGGAAGCAAAGTAAACATGATTCTTGTGCCCATGGGCTTATGTTGTAGTGGGGTTACCTGGTGGGATGGTATCAACAGGAAATATTTAGAAGGAAAGGAAAATAAGAAGAAGATAAAATGGAAGGCTATGTGTGACTGAATCAGGCTAGAGATTAGTTTAGGGGATATGATCAGAGAAGGTATCATTTGAGCTGAGACCCAAATCATAAAAAAAGATCTATAATGAATCCAAACCAATGAGAGAAGGTTCAAAACAGAAATATTGGCAAGTGCAAAGACCCTACACTGAGAAAGGAGATCAGCTCAAGGAATGGGAATATGAGCATGACTACAACAGGCTGGAAAGATTTGTCAGAAGCTGATGATGATAAGGGAGATATGTTCACCTCACCACTATTTTTTTCCAGGAAGTGAGAAGGATTGGGCAATTAACTTGATAATGCCAACTCAGAATTCTTCAAAGACTATGAGCTTCCAAAAGAAAATGGTTTCACAATAAAGGTCTTTTAATTTTCACTTATGGGCAAAACAAAATGGGGAGTCTTTTTATTTGTTTATTTTTTCAGATAGACTCTTTTCTCTCCCTCCTTTTGAAAAGTTAAGCCTGTTCCATAACGATATTATGATTACAAAATAACAAATATTGTGAGTGTGAACTGAGTTGGACTGAAAGTGAACTGCTTTCTACCCTGAATCTTTGGGTAGCAGTCATAGCAGTGACCTCTCATCTAAGTGTGTGCTCTCTCTGAAAGGCTGGCTCTGTGGGTAATTTGATGATATCACTTAGAAGTTTACAACTTGGACTCAAGAAACTAGCTTATTCGATAGGATTCATATCATATAAGCACATTGTGATTAAAGTCATTTCTCTTGGACACAACCTCACTTTTGGGGTGTAACTGCTATAAACCTGTCATGTCTGGTATCATGAAAAAAAAACCACTAGATAAATTTAAGGAGAGGGGATGAACAAAATGCCAGGGTCATGAAAAACAAAGAAAGAACTGAGGAACTCTTCCCGACTAAAGGAAGCTAAAGAGAAATGCCAGCTATGCAAAGTTTGATCTGGCACTCTAGCTCAGACTTTAAATGTCTCTAAAAGTCTCTGTGTTAAATGGTTAATGGAATTATTGAGAGGCTGAAGAGTGTTTAAGAGGTGAAGGATGGTGTCAAGTCTTTATGGATATGCTCATAAGAGGTGTTGTGGGATCCTCACCTCATCCTTGTTGTCTTTTGGGGGGAAAAGTATTGGGGTTTAAACTCAAGGCCTCACACTTAGTAGGTTAGCACTACACCACTTGAACCACATCGCCAGCCCTTTTGCTTTATTTTTCTGATAGGATGCTACTCTTTTGGCCCAGCCGAGCC
The DNA here is from genome assembly GCF_000151885.1 of Dipodomys ordii. Classification (NCBI taxonomy): domain Eukaryota; kingdom Metazoa; phylum Chordata; class Mammalia; order Rodentia; family Heteromyidae; genus Dipodomys; species Dipodomys ordii. The sequence continues at coordinate 321,580 of NW_012267229.1, read as the reverse complement.
TTGACACATGACCCTCCTGTTTCCATCCTCTAGGTAGCTGGGATCGCAAGAATGAGTCATCAAGCCTGTCTCATCTTTGTTGTCATTTCTTCTTGGCTGTGATGAGATAAATCAGCAGTTTTCTTCCTCCCTGTGTTCCCACCATGATGTGCTGTTTCACCACAGGCCCCAATACAATGGGGCTAATTGATCATGAACTAAAAACTCTGAACACTGTGAACCAAAATAAACCTATTCTCTTTAGAAGCTGATTATGGCAGGTATTTGTGATAGTAGCAGAAAGCTATCTGATTCAGCTAGGAGAGCAGGGCATGCCATTTTCTGGACATGAATAATTTACATTATTCCATTTGGTCACCACTCAGAATATTTACCTGCCTCTCCCACTCAGATGCCAAACTTGGACTTTGACTAAGTTCTGCTTTGACAAAGACATTCCTGGGGAGATTGATCTGGCTGGCTTCAGCCAGATGGGGAGGGAGGGACCAGCCATTTGGCTTGTCTTACTGGCTGTGATCTCATACCACACTGTTCAAGTCCACTCTGAATCCCATATTTGTTCCTTTTGAGCTAGGATAATCTAAGACACAACCCCACATTTGGCAGGAGACTTTTTCTCTAAGAAGTGTTTACTTTTTATATAACATTTCCTTATTACCTATTGTTTTACTCCACTTTTTGCTGCTGTAACAAAATACCACAAGCTGGGTAATTTGTAAATAACAGAAATTAATTTTGCCCATGGCTCTAAAGGCTGGGAAGACCAAGAGCTTCATCATGGCAAGGGTTTCTGGCTGCATGAGTGGAAGGGTAAGTGAGCACATGGGAGGTCTGAGTTTATTCTAGGTGCCAGGAAATTAATCCCAAAATCATTAATGTGACAATGGCATTACCCATTCATAAAGACAGAGCCCCCAATAGTCAAATCACTTCTTAAAAGTCTCACTTCAATAACATCACAATGACAATTCAATTTCAAAATGAATTTTGAAAGGGCATCCAAACAATAGCATCTACCAAAAATACCTCTTTCTGTTTTCCAACCTGTGTATATACTTGTTTACAAATGTAGTCACATATCCCTTAACAATGGAATATGTTCATTGCAACATTAGGTGATCTTATCACTCTGAATTCATAGAGTACTTACCAAATCTACAGTGTACAGTCTGCTACACAACTTAGACTATCTGGTAAATACATAGTGTCACTTATTGCTCCCAGGGCCATAATGAATAAAACACAAGAGTCAATCAAGGACAAGAGAAAATGATGCAAGCAAGAGATAAGGTAAACACACAATGTTTAAAGCTATTGTCAGTATACCAGAACATATGTATTAAATCAAACTTGTGTTTTCTCCCCTAAGTATGAGTATATTCTAAAACAATAATATAAATCAAAACACAGTAAATAATAAAACAATAACATAGTTGTTTATTATCATTATCAAGTATGATGTGCTGAACATAGCTATTTGTCTTATGCTTTTTTTTTGCAACTAGCAAAAAGCACTAGGTTTCTTTATACCTACTGTTTAGATGCAAGGATAATTATACCATCATTAGCTAATAACTTTTCAGCTCTATTATAATCTTATAGGACCATCATAGTACATGCAGTCAACCATTAACCAAAATGTTGTTGTGTGGCACATGCCTGTGTATTTTTTTTGCAATTTCTAAGATTTTTGGAAATGAAAGGGAAAAGCTACTCAATGTTCTCAGGAGCCTCTCTCTTTCTGAATAGACTTAAAACTGTTTTAAGTTTTCTTTCCCCAAAGTACAGGAAATAATATTACATTCATTTATTTCAAGAAGTTATCTTGAGATTCTATCTGGGTTATAGTTCAAGCCTTGAAAGCATATTGCATTATAGAGATGCTCTTGTTAAAAGAGAAGTCTTTGAGGGATGCCAAGTATTATCTTGGAAAAAGTCCACAATAAATAGAACTGGGGATCTAAGAGATTGCTTTTGAATAGATGACCCTGAAAGAGAAAACACAATTTTGCCTCTAGCAATATTATACATAGGATGTGTGTGTGTGTGTGTGTGTGTGTACAAATGCTTTTAATAGAAAAGTTTTATTCATAATTTTATATTAATTAGTGAGCAACTATTGGCCAAGAGTTGAAATTAAATTAGGAAATAAGTGAAATGAGTACTTATATCTGTCTCATGAGGAAGTTTCTCCTTTTTTGCGGGGAGGATAGATATGCAACTCTGTCTTTTCTTTTAGAAAACAAGTAAATTCAGTATTAAGATTCTACTCTACAGTGCATATATGTATGTATATATATATATATGTATATATATATATACACACATACATACATATATACGTACATATATAATGTTTCCAGAATGTTACTATCTACTATATAATAATGAATATCCTTTTTGAACTCACTTTTTCTGTATTCATTAGTTCTCATATTTGGTGGTATTACAAACTTTTGCTTTACAATTTAGCTCAGGAGTTAGCTAGGGTTTTTTTTAATTAAAAATTTTTTTTTAGCTCAGAGGTGGCTAGGGGTTTGTCTGTCTGGGCTAAGTTCACTCATGCAGTGTAGATAGCTGCTAATTTGGCTGAGAACTGGCTGGCACATAGGGGGACATTTGGGCCTACGAGGCCATGTGTCTCTAACCATTCAGCCAGTTAGCCTGGGTTCCAATGATAATACTTTAATTGCCATTTAATTCAAGCACCACAGCTTGAGCGCCACTGAGGTGAGTAGTTAGTAGAATGTCATATGTCAATGATCAATAAACATTGCTGAATAAATTGAGTGAAATCAGGCTGAGGTTCTATGCTGAGTAGCAGAGGAAACTTCTTTTGAGGCCTGTAACTCTATTTTGGAGGAAACTGGAAAGCAGTGGAAGCTAGAGTGGAGTTAGAGTATTGCTACCTTGGACAAGCATGTGATTTTGCGGTGGTGGCAGCAGGAAAGGAAAGCAAGATTCTCTGTAATATAGTGGAATCTTTTGTTCTCCAGGATACTAATCTGAGATCCTATTATGTTTGAAATAGAGGAAGCCAGTAAGGAAATAAAGGCCAGCCACTGCCTGAGCATTATTAACCTAGATTTTGAATCATAGCTGTGAAATGCTGAGCTTAAAACTAGTGTCAACTCTCCTATCAACAGGGCAGCAGGGCTAGTCTACACTTGCATATCCTAGGTCATCTCCCACTACTAGAGAGACTACCAGGAAGAAAATGGGGGAGGAAACAGCTCCATTATGCCCACCTAGAGAACCAGCATTTGGCTAGTCAGCAGGTAATCAAGAAATGGTTTTCTTTCAATCACTGAATTTCCATTCAAGGTCTGTCATTATTTTGTTTTAGATTTAGGCTGAGATTACTTCTGAAAACAAAAGGTAGAAAGAAACAAATACATCTTTGCCTGTGGGATTTCTTTCATTTAACATAAATAAGCATTACCCATAACAACAACAACAACAACTTATTTACATAGCAGGGGGAAAAAGTTCTTGTCATTTTCATTGATTTGCAGTAGAACTAAATTTAAGGCAAGCTATATTATTGATTAACTCAATGAGGTGAGTACTAGAAATCAATCTTCGGAGGGGATTTGACTTCTGAAAACGTATTTAAGAGATTCATGTTCATTTTAAACCTCAAAGGGTGTCTAGTCATGAAAAATGGAGGCTCTTAGCTTCTGATTAAATTTTATTTCTGAGTGTCCTTCCCCAAAGCCATGGAACTGCAGAACCCTCATTATCTCTCTCACATGGCTGTTCCCCCATTAATTAATTAACCCTTAATTGTCCCACACAATACTCCTGTGATAAAGAAACCTGATGAAGTTACTGTCATCTTAATGAGAAAGAACACAAAGCAATGGGATGTGAAATGAGCTCTTAAAATCACAGTGAGAGTCCATGTAGGAATTCAGGACAGAATGCAGAAAGCTGAGAATCCTTTTCTGGGCACAGACAGACTTCTCACAGATTAGCAGGTGGCTAGTCTTTGTTCTCCATCATAGCCTTTTTAGTTAATGTTTTTTTTTTAAATCAGTACAGAGTAATTATCTATATTCAAGAGATACAGTGTGACATTTCAATACACATACAATGTGTAATGATCAGATCAGAGTAATTGGACTATCCATCACCTCAAACATTTATCAATTCTTTGTGCTGGGAGCATTCAAAATCCTCAATACAAGCTATTTTGAAGTACAATTAATTGTTGTGAGTCATAGTTACCCTATTGAGGTTCAGAACATTCAAAATTATTCTGCCAATTCACCGCACCCTCTTGCTGGCTCAGAATCTTCTCTCCATCCCATCCTGAGCCCTGCTCAGACTCTAGTAATCATTACTCTAGTTCTACTTTCAAGAAGTCAACATTTTAGCTTTCATATGCAAATGAGAATATGTGGCATTTGTCTTTCTGTGCCCAAAGACAACTTTTCCAACCCAAAACTGGATGAAGTTATACCATACCAAAAATATGCTGGTTCTTAAGACAGGCAGTGTTAGTAGCATGTATTTCTACCCCCAGCTGCACCTCTACCAAGACCTGAGCTCCACCCTGCCCTTCACAAAGAAAAGAGAACTCTCCTGAGATAGGACAGCAGACTCTCCGCCCAGACCAAGCTGCCCACACAGAGTACCTCCCGCCTTTTGTTCCTATGTTATAAGGATGCCCCTGAATAGGGACAGGCGCCATTTTTCTCTCTCTCCCATAGGGAAGGTGGCCTTGTCAGCCTTGGCTGGCAGTAAACTACTTTTCCTGTACGTGATGTGTCTGCATGGTCTTCTGGGATGGGTGCTGTCAAGCAGCTATGATGCTTTTGCAACCCCAGATCTTAAATTTTTACGAAGGGTTTGAAAAGGATAGAAAAAACATTCCCATACATACACACACGAAGTGATCTTTATCTTCTTAGGACTGCCTGCATCTGAGCTATTTATTTTCTTGCCTTCTATAGAGAGCTAGAAATTCAGAGTTGGATACATATTTTCAAAGCATGATGCCAACAATGCATTGTGGCTGTTTAGTCACATCCACTAATATTCTTCCTTAGAGACTTTAAAATGTTTCTCCTATACTGTTTTGAAGAATTGAACTAAATAAATGTTTTGGTGAATATTCTATGTTCCCTCGTCCTAAAAGCTCTTTATTTTAAGATTAAGAAGACTAAGAGAAAATACACACTGAATACATTCTGAAAACTGGAAGGAATAGGTGCTCTTAATAAGTTGGCAGATAGAGCGTGAAATCCCATTCGAAGAGCAGGAACTACATGGCCATGTGGCATTATCCTCATTCAAATTCATGGAAGAGTAAATCAAGTGTTTGAAGTGCCTCAGAGCACAGGATGTGACAGGCACAGAAGGAATCTATGAAGGCATGAAGTCAGCTTTGTGTGGCAGCATGCTGAATCCAGCTTATTTTCTTTTGAAGCATTCGGGGAGAAAAGAGGGAAAAAATTACACAGGCATATACACATACATAATAGTGTAAGTAGATATTGCCTTTTCACAGTTTTGTACACACTGGCCAATTTTGAGCAACTGCTTCCATAAAGCCATGGGTTGTTGGATAGAAAACAACACTGGGTGGATTGCTTCCATGTTCTTCCTCCAGTGACCTTCACCTTCCTAGGGAGTCTGGGTTTCAACCTTGAGAATTTCCCCTTTTTATATAAATATGGATATTGTTGAGGGAAAGAAAGCTTTCAGCCCCAGCTTAGAGGGGTGAAGTTAAAGTCCCACTATACTTAGGGAGGTATCAAATTGTCCTCCAAGAGCTTATGAGATGTGTTGTGTTCTCCACCCGCCCTTCCCAATTCATATGTTGAAGCTTCAGATTCTCCTTGCTTCACAATATAACTGTCTTTGAGATAACTTTATTTTAGGTTGTTGGAAGGAGCTCTCATCTAATCTGACCGGCCACAGTTAGGACACAAAAAGGAAGACCAGTCTGGGTGATAGAGGCTCATGCCTGTAATCCTAGCTACTTAGGAGGAGGCTGAGATCTGAGGATCAATGTTCAAAGCCAGTCCAGGCAAGAAAGTCTATGAGACTCTCTCCTCCCATTAACCAACAAAGGCTGGAAATGGAGATGTAGCCCAAGTAGTAAAGTGCCAGGCTTCAGTGAAAATGTCAAGCCAGAGTGTGAGGCCCAATACCTTTAAACACACACAGAGAGAGAGAGAGAGAGAGAGAGAGAGAGAGAGAGCGCACAAAAAAGACAGAGATTAGAGGTACAAGCGCACAGAGGAAAAGTCCTAAGGAGACAATGAGAAGGCATCCACCTGCAAGTTACAGAAAGAAACCTCAGAAAAACCAGTCCTGCCAACATCTAGATCTTGGCCCTCAGGCCTGCAGAACTTTGAGACAATTTCTGTTGTTCAAGCCACTCATTTTGTGATACTTTATTGTGGCAGTATTAGCAAACGAAAGCATCAGTTATTGACAGTGCCCCATATGGCAAGAGTTTAGAATTGAGCAGAGCTCCTATATCCACGATTACAAGTGAGTGAATGGCTTCTCCTTCATAGTTCCCTTGTCTTCTCAAATAGTATATGGAGTTGTGCCTGTAGGAAGTGCCTGCAAGGAACTTGGAATGTTAGTTGGCAAGCTCCGTACAAGTGTTTGCTCTTATGACTTCTACCATGAAGCTTTATATTATTTTTCATGGTTTTCTGGCTTTATAGGCAATGATCCTTAAAGTAGGCAGTGGGACAAATTCTTGAGTGCTGCAAAAATTTTATTTCATGCAGTTCTAGTAAGATCTGGGCTATTTTTCTCTCGTATATCTAACCGGTTTGTGTAACCGAAAAATCACAAAAATGATAAATGAATGGAATAGGTCCCACCACATCTGGTTCATCCTTTTACAGCTGGATTCGATTATTTCGTGACTAGCTGGTATTTCACATCAGGAGTAAAGAGGAGGATGGAAAGATATTTTTTACTTTCCCCTGACTTCCACTTCTGGAATTCATGTTAATGCATTGCACTCAAAGCAGGCAGGGCTTGGGCCTGGACAGTGCTTTGGAAGGGGAGAGATAGCAATGCTAAACTACTATAGCGTTTTAAGTGTAAAAAGCAGAATATTCGTGAATATTAGCAACTATTCCATGGACTAGATTTTACTTCCCCTGGCTCAAAACTCTCCTTGGCTTCATGTGATCACCCTCAGTTATTCCCCCACATACCCTCTCACCCCCGCCTTAGAAATAATCTTCCACGCTATCTGCCCCCAAGTAAAGGGAAGTGAGCCAACTTCTTTGTTCTATTTCATAACTATGGAGCCAGCCTGCTGCATGCTCCATTAATCTCTCAAACTAGCTCCAGACTTGGGCTATGCTGGAAGTATTTCCAATTTTTAACCTGTCTGCCTTCCATGAGGCTTTGTTTATGAAACTAGTCCTATCCTGGAGAGCCCTGTGGCCCTTTGCTGTCCTTTTTGCATTGTTTCCATTTCCTCACTGCAGTGTTATTAATTTGAGGTTTCTCGCTGTTGATTATACACACATTTGCCCGCATCCTGCAGGCCCCATAGGTCAGGAGCATGTGGAGAGCTCACCGGCTTACCCTTTAGCCTGTTTCCAGTGGGAGCGTGGACTGCTTCAGGATACAGTGATGGGACTGGAACAGCATTTCCATCTCCCGTGCATCTTCCCATCTGCATTGCTTCTTTTCTTTATTTCTCTCTTTGATGATTTTCTTCTGAGTGGTGTAGCGTGGCACATGAAAACTGACAAGGGGAGACCGTGAGAATATTCTAAATATTTAATTTGGAAGTGTTAGGCACCACCAGAAACAGCCGACGGGGCAGGTCTGGATTCAGCCATTAGAGGAGTGAGGAGCTTAGAGCACAACAGACATGTGAGTTCCCAGCGTTCCCAGCAGCAGCCTTAATGAGAAGAGCTAAGATAGATGCCCTCAAGGAGAGGAACACAGAGGCCCTTTCCCTGGGGTACTGTCACTCCACAATGCCTGAAGTGCTGGGCAAGGAGAGATGGGAAAAAGGGATAGCAGGGGGAAAAAAGATGGAGAGGGACTCTAGAAAGTGCTTCCACAGCAGCATCCTGTTGTCTTCCTCCCCCTCAGTGAAGGGTGCTCAGCCATGCCAACTACTCACTGCCACAAGATTTGGGACACACAGGTAGGTGACTGTTCTCCTATTTTGCCCAAGGCTACCTTCCGGGCAACTAGAATTTTGCACAAGGGTCTAACATTAAAGAATTTTTCTGTCAGTCTTTTTTAGCAATAGGATTTTTTAAAAAGTAATGATAGGTTAAAAGTTTATTGGAAGGGAAGTATGACAGAGAAAAAGAGCACGTGGTATAGACATGCCATGGAAAAGTATCCGTTCAGCCCATGCCTACCATGTGTGCTAGCTTCCTCTGTCTGGGATTTTTAAGAGAATCTTACAGGCATAGGGTATTAGATCTATAAGCAAGTTTGGGGATCTTTGCAGGCATAGATGAACTGTGTCCATTTGCCCACAGGGATGTGAGGGTGGTGATCACCTACCGTTTGTTTGTTACAGCTTGCCATTTTTGTATTTGTTTCCAAATAAGCCCCCAAATCAAGCTCGGTTTGCATTTCATGAAGTGAATATGCTATACTCAGAACCAAGATTAAGAAATAGAACAGTTGAACATTCCCTTTACCCAGAATCCCTCACTGTGCGTCCTTCCCTTCCTAGTGAGGGGTAACCATTATCCTGACTTCCAATAGGACAAACCCTTTCCACCTGCTCTTGGCAACTTTGTAAGTGAAGTCATCCAGAAAGATGAATTGTGTGTTTTGCTCCTATCACTCAGCACTGTGTATGTGCGATTTATCCATGCTATTCATTTCTGTTTCTGTTGTCACCTAATATTAAGCTGAGCAAACGCAGTGTACTAGTGAATCTGCTTACCCATTACATGGTTTATGGACATTTGGGTAGTTTCCAGTTTACAAGTTATACAAAATGTTCTAGGGCATAATTTTGGTTATATCTTCATATTATTATAAAGATTTATTATATAAAAATCAACTTATTCTGGTTGCTGATGCCCCATGCCTATAATCCTAGCTATGCCAGAGGTTGAGATCTGAGGATCATGGTTTGAAACCAGCATAGGCATTAGGAAAGTTCATGACACTCTTATCTCCAATTAACCACCAATAAACCACTGAGCTATAGGTCAAAATGGTAGAGCTCTAGCTTACAGCTGGAGCAAAACAGCTCAGAGAAAGTGCTCAGGCCCTGAGTTGAATCCCACAACCAACCAACAAACACATAGACAAAAAAACCCTTAAGATCAGCAGTTGTATTCCATTCCATAAATGCTTTATAAAATAAATTACCTTCAATTTTTCTACTCAGCCTTTCCACTCTCATTTAAAAGGTCACCTCATGGTCCAAAGTGATGTCAAGAGTTCTTGCTATATTCCAGACAAGAGGAAGGAAGGAGAAAGGGTTTGCTAACTGTTTCAAATAGGTTTCCTATCTGTAATATGCTTCCTCCATATCATTTTGGCCAGAGCTCAGTTGCAGGGACTCAGCAAGTTACAAACAAGGCTGGGAAGACTTGAGGGAGAATAGAGTTGAACTGAGAAGAGACAGTTCAGCTGCCAGGATCAGAGCTGCCTCAAAAGTTCAATTTAGCTCCTTTTTTGGTCATGACCTGCCAAGTACTTGGCTAAGTAGATATAGCCACCAGAACTACATATCTTCCTTTATGTTTTGCATTCAGAGACCTCAGCATCCACTCTGTTAATGATCTTGAGTGCTAAGTCAGAATCTCATGCACCTCTTCTCTCCCATGGGGCACACTCTGTCTCTCCCATGGGGCACACTCTGTCCAAGTAGGTTGTAGTTACTTTCTCAGAGTCTTGAGATATTGTGAAGAGAACAAATGGAGCTTGAGGTGGACAACTGGATTTTCCATAAGCTTAAAAAGTCCCTAGGGATTTGGGATAGCAAAGAAGAAAGCAGGTACAAGGTTGGGGTAGAAACTAATCTCCCTTTGAACTCTGCATATATTAAGAATGGTTCTGAAATTGTATGTATGACCTCTGTTTTATAGAGGAGGCAACTGAGTCATAGAGAGGTTAAGCATCTTACATATGCTTTTATATCTGATAAGTGTAAAAGGCAAGATTTTTCCCTAACCTCACTGCATGGTCTAGAAAGAGGTAGAGTAACTAACAGTGTCGTGAAATGCACTATGCAGAAAACAATCATCAATCAAACTAAGCTTTTTGAATGACCAATCTATCTACTCTCTGGCTGATAAATAGGCTAAATATTGACAGTGTCATTGAAAAAGAGTAAGATAGAAACAGCAGTAGTCAAGACTAGAAAAGGCAAGAAACGTTTTCCAGTCTCCTCTTCTCCAGCGTTTGTAAATATAAATTTGTAAGGCAGAAACTGACAGTCAATGAACAGGAATGACACTATGTATATTTACCCATTCAACTGTTTAATTGTGAAATATCACACGCTGTTCAAAAGGCCCCATTACTATCTAGATAGGATCAAAGCTTTACTACTGGAATTTATTTATATTTACTACTAATGTTGTATTATATAAGAGCGAGAGGAGATTTTGAAGGAGCCAAGAAGATGAATCATTCATTTTATAGATAAAGTTCCCCAGAAGGGAGAGCAAATTAATCAACTCAGACAGAAATAACATGAAATGGTACAAAATGAGGTCATTTTGTACCAGCTCAAGAGAGCCAATATTAAATCATTTTTCTTGGATATCTCAGGCCAACTTACTACCATGGGTATATTTATACTACTACAAATCTAGGGTTTCCTCACTTGTCCTATCCAGAAAGCTGGTTGTTCAATTTTTGCCAACACTGTTGACTTTCACTTTTTCTCCTATCTTGAGAGATTTTCACTAGTCAATTAAGCTGTGCTTAGTTGTTTGTTACTCTATAAGGTACAAATGTTCACAGGCCTTCCTTCTGGGTTTGCCTATCTAACTGCCTGCTTGTCATCTCTGCCAGACAGCTTACAGTCAGCTGGCCTGTAACCTATCTAATTAACTGACTTGATTTCTTCTTGTTTCCTCTAGCTTGCCCATGCTTCAACAGCATCCAATACTGCCCAGGTACTAACCTGAAGACTTGGGAGGCATACTTGATCATTGTTCACTTTTTGTTTTCTCATTTTAATCGTGCCTCTTTGAGGAAATAGCAACAATTAGGAAATAGGGTCTTGCAGATGTAATTCAGATGAGATCATACTGAAGTAGGGTAGACCTTCAATCCAACATGACTAGTGTCCTTGTTAAGAGGAGGAGAGGAGATGTTGAAGAAGACATCTAAGGGTAGTGACTGACATGTTGGAGTCTGGGGATATCAAGGATTTCCAGCACCTGCCAGATACCAGGAGAGAGACAGACACGGAACTGACTTTCTCCTATAGTTTGCAAAGAGGGTATCATAACCTTGCTGACACCTTGATCTTCAACTTCTGGTCTCTAGACTGTAAGAAGATAAATTTCTGCTTTTCAAGATACCAAGTATGTGATAGTATGTTACAGCAACACCAGAATCAAATATATCTTGTAACCTTCACCCTCTCCATGTTCAAGTCACCAAAAAGGCATATCGATTATAGATTTAAAGAGAACTCTTATCTGTCTGTGTCTCTACGACTACAAAAAAATTCAGTCCAATATAACTGCAGCATGGATATGGTATTAACTTGCAAACTGGCCCAGACTTGCTTGACCTCTCCAATACATGTAAAATATATCTCTATCAGGGCTGGGAAGGTGGCTCAGTGGTAGAGTGCTCTCCTTGCATGCATGAGGCCCTTGGTTTGATTCCTCAGCACCACATAAACAGAAAAAGCTGGAAGTGGCACTGTGGCTCAAGTGGTAGAGTGTTATTCTTAAGCTGAATTGCAGAGGAACAGCACCCAGGCCCAGAGTTCAAGCCCCATGACCGGCAAAAATAAATAAATAAATAAATATATATATATATATATATATATATATATATATA